>NC_065521.1:4256461-4282463 GCF_006386435.1 Epinephelus moara | reverse complement strand
TATATATATATATATATATATATATATATATATGTATCTATGTATATATATATATATATATATATATATATATATAAAAGCATAATTATAAGGCTACGAAAACCAAACGAATTTTATTTTATAGCGATTATACACTTATATAAACATATTAATGGGTAGAATATTCAGATTCAGATTCAGATTGACAATAAACCATGCCAAATATTACACACTGGCCCTTTAAATGCTATTTTAGTGGAGGCTTTACTCTCTTCACAATTTATTGTTTCTTATCTGTGACATACTGTACAAGTAAATACAAGCTTCGTTTCCACTGAGGGAAAAGGTGTCAGTATACAGAAACTGACAGGAGGTCTGCGTCACCGCGACGCAGAGCGTCAGGTTGGGCGAGTTCAACTTTCTGTCAACAACGGGGGTGTTTTGACCCCCATTTTCACAGGTAACTTAGATTGTCCCCCCCGCCGCAGGAAATAATGGATTAATTCTGGAAAGCTATTGATGTAGAACTTTTCTCCTTATGAAAGTAACACGGCGATTATTCGACCAATGAGAATCTGGTCGGATGAGAGCACTAGTCGACCAAGAGACTACAGCCCTACAAAAATGTTTTGGATTTTGACTTGGTTCTTGAAATAAATGTCAAAAGACTACAACACTTTCATGTAACAAACTTTTTTTTTTTTTTTTTTTCTGAAAAACTTTTAAGCATTATCCACTGGAGTGTAGGTCTACTGCTGGGCCTAGCTGGGTAGTAAGTCAAGAACTGAAGATCAGGGTTAAACGTTAAAGAGTTGTTCACCCAAACTACAACAACCTTTCTCCTTTCATGCTAGTGTTATTTGTTCCCCAGGTTTTGAAATCAAGATCAGATATTACTACCTTTTTCCAAGTACTAAAGTGAATGCAACTTGATTTGAACTGCTAACATTTTTCAAAAGCCAGTGTCTTCTGTCACCGTGCAGAATTCACACACTCTCAACGGTGTTTAGTGTTAATTAGCAAATGTTAACATACTATCATGGTCACTAAAAAGATGATGAACATAGGCAGTATTGCCTGCAAAATATCAGCTTGTTAGCATTGTCATTATGAGAATGTTAGCATGCTGAAGTTAGCATTTAGCTCAAAGCACCATTATACCTAAGTACCTTACACAGCTGCTAGTATACCTGTATACCAGGAATATTCAACTTGCTTTGTGAATCATTTTATTTTCATTGTGAATTAGAAAATGGTCTGTGGTCACTTGGTCACTTGGTGCACCTTTGAAGGATGAGTGTAAACACACTCCATATGAGTGGAAAATGGCCTGATGAACAAGAAAGAAGTTTAGCAAATCAAGATAAAATCATTTAATCAATTACACTTCCATCAACTGTTTTTATCAGGTCCTTTTTGGCGTTGCAGTCCTCATAGCTCCACAGGCTGGGAAATACAGGAGCTGTGAAAGAGGCTGTGTGTCTTGAAGGAGGGGCTCTGCGAAGCTGGAAATTGGTTGGCGGCGGAGGGCAGAGTCACTGTCAGGAACTGGGTAGCAACAGCAGCCCAATACCTCTGACTTGATGCTGGTGGGAGGAGGCGACAAAGCTCACTGGATAAGATGTAGACAGAGTTGGTCTCTGACAGCAGGGCCCAGCATCAGGCCTCCTCACATGGAGCCGACAGGTCTGATGAGGACTGGAGAGCCACCAGCTACTGCAGTCCAGCATTAGAGCCTGGGTGGCTTCAAATCACACACCACACAGCCTGCATTACTTCAGCAAGTGGCCGTGTATTCTCTGGGGGGTACATTACACCAAATGATATTAAATCACTTTGTTGTCCCAGTGCTGAGCGAGGCCCTACAGCTGGTGGAAATTCTGTATTATTCATCATCAACACAACATGCTGTCACACTGACCACTGTATGCTGCTCTGATGCATGCATCAAACATTAGGATTTGCTCAGCATAATGCAACCCCTCATTAGAGGATCATGAAAAAAGGCTGAGGCAGACAAAAGGCACCAGTCCCAGAGAGCTGTGACAGTCTGGGCCTACAAGAGGCTGCTAACGCAGCATGAGCTTTTAACACTCAAACAAATGGCATGCAAGAATGCAGAGGCAGGCCACATGACATTTTGCAGACCGGGGACCTGTAGGCAATACAAAATGGTAGTCATGTTATGCTGCTTACCTGCTGTGAACTGCTCTCCTCCACACTGTAGCAGGCAGGCCGTCTATTGCAGTCCACATGAAATGTGTGCTACAGAGATCCACCTGGCTGTTCCCACAGACAAATGACTAGCTGGAAACGACTGTAAATAAAGGCAGCCGCACCTGGTGCTGTATTGACAGCTGTGTCAGCGGTCCAGATCTTTGTCAAATGTATCAAGGAAGCCTGCTGCGGACTCCCTTTATAAAACAAAGGGTTTTAAGAAGCCAAAGCAGCGTTTCCTCTTTTTTCTTGTGCATGTCATGTCTCCGTTTTTTCCACAGAAGCTCGTGCCGGTCGCCAATAAATTCCCAGACCGAGTGGCAGCACACAATGTGGACTCATCACCATTCATATAGGGTTTGCTGGTGTGTCCGCCGTCAGGTGCTATCTCCAGCCTTGATTTGATAAACCGCAGGTGGTAGTATCCTACAGGAGAATTTGTAAACTCATCTTTTCTTGGAGCGGAGAGACACCAGCAGACGCCCTGTGGAGCATCTCCTGCTCGTAGTTTTCGGAAACCCTGTCGAGCCACCGCCACACTTGCTTTCGCATTGTTCCAGTCAAACCGAGAGAAACCTCACGTTTGTTGTACATTAAGCCCTTTAACATGCCGGACAATCCATGGGTTTCTTCTCAGAATAAAACCTGTCAGCTAGCTAACGCACTGAGACCAGAATGCCCCGAGCGGACAGGGCTGCGGGATGACACCCAGGCCAATCCTCATTCTGTCCTGCAGCCCAGAGGCGGCCAGGCATTTCACGAACGGGCGGATGTGTGGGATGACACAGAGGATGGAAATATCCGAAATGAGCTGCCTGCCCCGGCAGTGCCGCTGGCAGGTGGACGCACGGTTTTATTCGGAGCAGTAAGGCGAGTTTCGGAAATAAGCGCAACATTCAATCGTCAGAAAAGGCGGCTACTGCTGGTATCACCAGTGATTTTAATCCCGTCAGAATGTTCCATGGACAGGGGCGGCCCCAACCTTTTTTAGAGACGTGGGCAGGCCCTCCCTACCAGAGAGCCAGTGCTTATGTAGCTGAGTCAATGTGTTGTTCATGTTATTTTATTTTGGTGAACATTCTCCAAACCTGTGTGAAACAATAATATTAATCATAATGATAATAATTATCATTTTAAAAAAATAATTGTATTTATAGCCTTTCAGAGCACTCAAGGACACCTTACAAGACACAAGTAGTAACAACAAGTAACAAGTAGTAATGTGTCCATAGATAATAAAAATCAAACAATTCAGTAATATACATTAAAAGTTAATAAAAAGACTAGACAAAAATAATATGTAATTATTATTATTAATTGTAAATATTAGGTATAAAATCAACATAATAAAATCATCATCAGTGCAAGACTCAATATGGGTGTCACCATTAAATCAGACTGAATATGCCATCTTAAAAAGGTGTGTTTTCAGACAGGATTTAAAAGTGGAAAGGGAGTCAGTATTGTGAATGTCATGGGAGAGAGAGTTCCAGAGGCCTGGGGCAGAATGGCTGAAAGGTCTAGAACCCATGGTAGACAAGCGGGTAGATGGTAATGTGAGTTGGATTGCAGAAGAGGATCTAAGAGTACAGGAGGGTGAGTAGATATGAAGGAGTTCAGACAGGTACGAAGGAGCTTGATTGTGAAGGGCCTTGAAGGTGAGAAGCCGAATCTTGAAATTGATGCGATATAGAAAGCCAGTAAAGTTGCTGGAGAACAGGTGTGATATGATCTATGGAGGTGGCTCTAGTAATGATTTCTAGAATAACTGGAGTTAATGAAGACACTTTGGAGGAAGCCCAAAGAGTACAGGAAGAGGAATTGCAGTAATCAATACAAGATGTAACCAAAGAATGAAGAAGGATAGCAGCGCTCTGAGGTGTAAGTGATGGGCAAAGTAGGCCTAGTGGATAGATAGAGCTGGGTGTCGTCAGCATAACAGTGGAAATGAATACCAAGTTTTCTGAAGGTATGGCCAAGAGGTAGAAGGTAGATGATAAATAAAAGGGGACCTAGGACAAAGCCTTGAGAAACACCACAAGTAACTGGAAAAGAGTTGGATCTGAAATTTCTGATTTGAACAAAATGCGTATGGCCAGAGAGATATGATTTAAACCAGTCGAGAACAGCGCCAGTGATACCAGTGGTAGCTAGTGTCTCTAGAAGGATGTTATGTGAAATTGTATCTGTAGCCCCTTTTACACTGCCAGATCTTTGGAGAATGTTGGGCCGTTTTGCTGGCCAGCTGTAGCGTTTAGACACACAGAGCTGGATTGGTGAGTTGATCCGCGGTGCCCAATTTTCCGCCTCATAGGGTAGACATATTGGCGGAACCTTTTTGGTTTAAAAAGAATGAGGCGCCCTGTGCTGTTGATGACTTGTGGGAGGAGCTGTTGATGACGCCGCACGTGCGACCCACTGGCGGTGGATAAACATGAAACAGCTGATAGCAGGAATGAGCAGCTAGTAGCAAGAGGGAAAAGCAAAACTGAAAGACACTGTAAAGATGAGCAACTGGGGAGACAACGAATTGCGCGCCCTCCTTGTCCTCGCAAATGAAGAGGCCATTAACTGTCAAATGACAGGAATGGTGAAGGACGGGCAACTTATGAGAGAATCGTTGAAGGATTGACCAGCCGCGCCTTCCCTCGGAGTATGTCACTGTTTACGTCACATGCTGAGCTACAGGTTTTGTCACTTGCTCACGCACCCCATTGCCCCGAAAAAAGCACATTCTATATGAACAAAAGTAGGCAGGCGGCATTTTGCTGCACTCCCTGATTTTGTTTTTATACTGCCAATGCTGAAGGAAGACTGATTGGACTTTCCTGTAAATTTGCACAATTCCAATTTAAAAAGGGCTAAAGGCTGCACTGCAAAGATCAAAAAGAACAGTAGTATTTTTAGATGCGGTCAGTTGCTGGTGAATATTTTCAATTTTGGCGTTAAAAAGTTCATAAAGGTGTTACACTGGATTAAATGTGCATAATATGTTGATTTAGCTTTAGAAAGAGCATCCTTAAAGACATTCCAGGCAACCTCAAAAAGACTATGAAGTCCATTGTTGTAATACGAAACCAGTTCATCAGGGGTGGATAAGTTATCTCTGCTGGGGAAGTTATCATTTTCACTGGAAAGAGCTGATAAATCAATGTTCTCAGTGTTACAGAAAGAAATAAAGTGTAGCAGTTTTGTTTTTGATAGTGTGAGGTTGACATTGACCGATATTAACTTGTGATCAGAAATGGGAAAATCAGGTCTCTGGCAATCAGCCTGGAAGCAGAAAAGGCTTTCGATTCTGTACGATGGGACTTCGTATATTTGGTTCTACAACGTTTTGGCTTCAGGGAGGAATTCATAGGGTGTATCAAATCCTTATATGACTCACCAACAGCTCGGATTAAATTGAATGGCAGTCTATCAGGAGTAGTTACTCTAGAAAGGGGTTGCCGTCAAGGTTGTCCCTTAAGTCCCACCTTTTTTGCAATATTCATAGAGCCACTTGCTCAAATAATTAGGGAAGACGTTGGAATAACAGGAATCTCAATTAACAGCATAATTATGAAATATGTCTGTACGCAGATGACATTTTTGTGACCCTCTCCAACCCAGAATCCAGCCTGCCTAAACTTATGTCATGCCTTGAACAGTTTGTTTTTTATTCAGGATATAAGTTGAACATACATAAAACCCAAATCCTTTTCTATAACTATTCACCAGACGAGAACATACGTAAAAAGTACAATTTTAAATGGAAAGCCAACGTGATCAAATACCTCGGTATCAATATACTAAAGAAACTGACTAATATTTATAAAGAAAATTATGACACTGCTACAAAGGAAATAAAAACTGATATGGACAGGTAGGCACCCCTAACACTAAATATGTATAATCGAATAGAGATTAACGTGCTCCCACGATTGCTGTTCCTTTTTCAGTCCCTGCCAGTAGAGATACCAATGAAACAGTTCAATGAATGGAATCGATTAATTTCCAGGTTTATATGGAAAGGTCAGAAGCGTAGTGTGCGCTTTAAATCACTACAGTTAACAAAAGAAGAGGGGGGAATGTCTCTTCCCTGCTGTGATGGCTGCACTTGCAGCCACACAGCAGCATTAAAGGTGGTAACCCTTCTTCACTCCTAAGTTATGCATATTGCATTTTATTTGGATTTAGTTTACAGTCAAAATAAATACACAAAACACCTTGATTTCATTTATACAAGTTAATACTTTATTTTGTTTAGTCTGATGGTGCATTAGTTCAGTTGTAGCGTGCACAATTTAACTTCTGTACAGTTTCTTTTGTTAACCTGTTTCTCTTTCTTTTGAGTTACCGTACTGGGGGTGTTGCTGCTGCTGCTGCTGGTCATCTCACGCCTGGGATCCACTGGCATTTTTTGTGTCCGCCGTGACGCTTATGCCTATTCGTTTCCTATGGATCGCGTCAAACCGTTGTCGACATTTTGGGTAGGCGGCGCAGTTGTTTGAGCAGCTCCTGCGTGTCCAAAAGTTGACCGCGACTCAACTTTATGCAAATTAACCCGTCAGACGCGAGGACACTATCCAATGGGAGCAAGCTCGGTGGTGGTCTGTCGTGACGTTTCATTTCCTTTCCCTCTCTGGAACAACATGGCAATGGAAGATAAGTTAATCGTAGCAGTGGCGAGAGCTTTCCTATAGCAGCCGCGTCCATCTGTATTTCCACATATTTCTGGGCTACACCTCCAAAGCGTCCTTTTCAGGGTAGGCGTCGCATCCGGCAATGATTTTCGGTGACGCCAGTGGATCCCAGGTGTCAGGCTGATAAAAGGGATGCAGCCCTGGAAAAGGCCTGTATTTATGCAGGAAGTGGCTAATAGGGACGTACCAAGTGTCTGCCACTCATGGGGAGGGAAGTTTGCTACTTTAGTTATTCTCTTTTATTTTCTAAGGAAGTATTGGTTATAACATTATTGATTGTTTAGTATTAAGATAATTTACATTGTGGAAAGTTTTTGTTCTATTTTGTTATCTGTAGTTTAGTTTGTTGTTTAGTGTTTGTGTGTGAACCCCCTTGTGTGTCTCTACTGGTCTGATCAGCCAGTATATAAGTTCCCCACTGTGTTAATTGTTAGGACATTTTTTCATTTTGTTAGTTGCGTTAGGTCTGTTGCGTTCATTCTTTCCTAACCTAAGTTACAGTACATTTGTTAATTTGATCTTTGTACCAGCATTTTGAGAATTTTTTGTAAATATTATTTGCTACTTGTTAAAATAAAAAAAAAATTCTGAAAAGCCACCTGTGTTTCTCATGCCTGCCAACTCGGTCCCTCACAGTTGGTGGCAGTGGTGGGATCAGCTGGTTGAGAGCACAGGGTTTTTTTCCCTTTTGCTCCATTTTTCCCTTTTTTCATTTTGTTCATTTTTTTCCCCCTCCCCTCCTGCATATTGTGAGGCATGCAGCGTGGAGGAAGAGGTACCTGAGGGCAAAGGGTGGAGAATAGAGAAGCATACACAGAACTACAAGACCAGGCTGATGGTGAAACAGAGATGGTGGGTGAAGCTTTAAAGGGAGCATCAGGCACTGAGGGTGAAGATGGTAAAGAGCCAACTTTGAGCGATCTAGCTGGCATTATTCAGGCCTTCATGGGGCAGCAACAGGCCCGGGAGGTGAGGCTGAGGGAGGATGCTGCACGCCAGGAGAAACGTTTCCAAATGCTTAAACATCAGTTCACACTTTTGCAACAGGAAGCACAGGCTCGTACTTCTCCGGTACCAGAACTCACTTCAGCCATGTCAGACCCCATGGAATCCCCGGATGATGATCACCTGCAGGCCCAAGCTGCAAATCCAGAACCCAGCTCCTCAGCTAAGACTTCACCAGGTCAGTCTCGATCCTCTCATGAACCCAGACTAGAGAAATTAATCCAAAACGATGATGTTGAACACTTTCTCATTACATTTGAGAGAATTGCATCTGCCTGTTGGTGGCCAAAATCTGACTGGGTTTTCCACCTCATCACATTGCTGACTGGTAAGGCCAGAGGAGGCTATGTGAACATGGATATTGATGATTCAATCGACTATGACAAGGTAAAAAGTGCCATTTTCAACAAATATGACATTAACCCTGAGACCTACAGACAAAGGTTCCGTTCCCTAGATGTGGGACAAGATGAGAGCCCCAAGGAGCTGTATGTGAGGCTAAAGGAGTTATTTTTGAAGTGGATCCAACCCCAAGGTAAAACTGGTCATGAAATCAGTGAAATCATTATTATGGAGCAATACCTGAGAATGTTGTCCCCTAAGCTTCAGGTTTGGGTGAAAGAGCATGGGCCAAAATCTGCTGCTGAAGCCGCCACCCATGCTAATGTGTTTGTGGCCGCCCGAAAGAAAAATCAGCCATGGAGCAACATGGCCTGGAAGGTGAAAAGAGACACTCTGAGGCCAACATCCTCTCAATACCACCAGAGAGCAGCGTAAAATCAAAAGCTAACAAAGCTCCTGTTTATTACTTGTGTGGGCAGGAAGGGCATATTAAACCAATGTGTCCAAAGAATCCAGCAAAACTGACTCAAATGTGTTTTGTGCCTCGGAAAAATGTCAACATAAAGCCTACAGGTGACCGGTTGATTAAAATTACAACTGTTAAAATCAATGGGAAAGATCTCAGAGCCCTTATTGACACTGGCAGCACGCAGACCCTTGTGCATAGACAGTATGTACCTGCTAATGCTATCTGCACCCTGGAGACCATCCCCATCTGCTGTGTACATGGTGATGAGAAGCCGTACCCCACTGCTGATATATATATTGAAGCTCAGGGACAGTCTTACCTGCTAAATGTAGGGGTTGCAAATGACTTGCCATTTCCAGTAGTTTTGGGTGACGATTTACCAGTTCTCTATGATCTTTTGAACCCAGTGCAAAGTTGTAATATGGCAGTCACCAGAGCCCAAGTTTAAAAAGTGGATGCAGAACACTCAGCTCTCAGTGCCTTGCCTTTCATTGGTGTTGAGCTTGAGACAAAGCCCGGGAAGTCTCGGAAGCCCCGTAGCCAAAGGAGGCGAGAGAAGTTTCAACTCACTACTGTACAGTCACCAGCTGAGGCTGCTCCAGACATGCCCCTGGGTTTTCAAATACCAACCAGGAAAATGATACAACTTTGTCCACCATTTTGCAGAGAGCGAGGGAAGGGGTGCCAGAGACGGAACCTGATGGCCGAAGGGAGCATTATTTCTTCCAGAATGGTGTTCTTTACCACCAGCATGATGAGGCTAAGCAGCTAGTAGTCCCACAGGAGGCCTGGGATGTAGTTCTTACACTGGGCCACTCCATTCCCTGGGCTGGCCACCTGGAGAAACACAAGATCACTGCATGCATTAGGCGCCATTTTCACTGGCCGGGTTTGTGCTCTGATGTGGCCCAGTTCTGTAAGAGTTGCCCTCAGTGCCAAAAGACATCAATTAAAGGTCCCACCCAGCACCACTCCAGTCTCTCCCAGTCATTGGTACTCCTTTTGAACGCCTTGGGATGGATGACGGCCCACTCGTGAAAAGTAAAACAGGGAACCATTACATGTTGGTAATCACTGATTATGCCACAAAATACCCAGAGGTTTTTCCATTGAAATCAGTGAAGGCATAAACAGTTGCTTTTTCCTTGGTTCAGTTTTTTTCAAGAGTTGGGTTCCCTTGTGAAATTTTGACAGACCAAGGTACTAACTTTATGTCTACACTCCTCTGGCTACTGGGCATAAAGAGTGTATGCACCACCCCTTACCACCCACAGACGGATTGACAGAGCGCTTCAACCAGACCCTCAAACAAATGCTCCGTAAGTTTGCGAATGAGACACTTTCGGACTGGGACCAGTGGCTTCCCTACCTCCTCTTTGCATATAGGGAAGTACCCCAAGCCTCCACTGGTTTCTCCCCCTTTGAATTCCTCTATGGGCATGAGGTGAGGGGGCCTCTGACCTTGCTTAGGGAAACCTGGGAGGGTGATCAGGGGAGGGGGGGACCTGTTAATGCCATTTCTTATGTTGTGCAGATGAGAGAGAGACTTCAGCGGATGAGTAACCTAGCCCAGGCACACATGACGGAGGCTCAGCGGCATCCAAAAACCTGGTATGACCGCTCAGCCCGACAAAGAAGCTTTGAGCCTGGTCAAATGGTCTTGGTCATGCTGCCAACCAGTGACAGCAAACTGTTGGCAAAGTGGCAGGGGCCCTTTGAGGTTAAGAACAAACTGGGGCCCACTACCTATCAAGTCTCCACACCAGGGCACCGGCGCTCCAGTCGTGTGCTTCATGTGAATCTCCTCAAAGAGTGGGTTCCGAGAACTGCAACCCCTTCTCAGGAGGTGTTGCTTATCCAGGCAGTGAGGGACGAAGAGGAGATGGATGACCACTACCTGCCTTCACCAGCATCCTCTAACCCAGATCTGAGCCATCTCTCAGAAGAACAGCAGTCACAGGTGAAAGCTTTGCTTAATCCAGAAATATTTCAAGAATAGCCAGGTCGTACGGACCTGGTGGAACATGAGATTGTACTGAAACCTGATGCACCTGTAAGACGGATGAGTTACAGAATACCAGAGCGTCTGCTTGTGTCTCTGAAGAAGGAGGTGGACCTTATGCTGTCGCTGGGAATAATCCAGCCTTCAAAAAGTGAGTGGTGTAACCCTGTGGTTTTGGTTCCCAAGAAGGATGGGACAGTACAATTTTGCATTGATTTCAGATACCTTAACTCACTGTCAAAGTTTGACTCTTATCCTACTCCACGAATTGATGACCTCATTGAGCGCCTGGGTAACGCAAAGTACCTGACCACCATTGACCTCTCCAAGGGCTACTGGCAAATTCCCCTGGCCCAGCAGTCACGGGAGCTGACGGCGTTCCAGACTCCCTGGGGACTCTTCGAGTTTACCGTCTTGCCGTTTGGATTGCATGGTGCCCCCGCAACCTTTCAAAGGTTGATGGACCAGGTACTCGTTGGGCTCTCTGATTTTTCCTGTGCATATCTTTATGACATTGTCATTTACAGCACCACCTGGAAGGAGCACTTGAGACATGTGAAGGAAGTCTTGGGACGCCTGCATTCTGCAGGCCTGACCATTAACCCAGCCAAGTATGTCTGTGCCAGAATGGAAACAGAGTACCTGGGCTTCACGATTGGAGGTGGGTTGATTAAACCACAAGTGCACAAAGTCCATGCAATTGAGTCACGTCCTGTTCCACAAACCAGGAAACAACTCCGGTCATTCCTGGGGATGGCAGGCTTCTACCATCAGTTCATACCGAACTTCTTGGCCAGAGCTGCTCCTTTGACTGACAGAACTGGCTCATGATGCCCCAATCAGGTCCAGTGGACAGCAGAGGCTGTGGCAGCTTTTCAGGACATCCAGCAGTCTCTGAGTAAGAATCCAGTTCTCCATAGTCCTGACTTTGAAAAGCATTTCATCCTGCAAACAGATGCCTCCGAGAGGGGTATTGGTGCTGTGCTTTTGCAGGGACCACTGGAGGACCAACATCCCGTGGCCTACATCAGCAGGAAGCTATTTCCCAGGGAGGTCTGCTATTCCACAGTGGAAAAGGAAGCTTTGGCAATGAAATGGGCCTTGGACTCCTTCAAATATTATCTCCTGGGGAGGGAGTTCACCTTGGGGAGTTCCCCTTGGAGACCGATCACAAGGCACTGCAGTGGCTGGAAAGGATGAGGGACACCAACGGCTGCATCACCCGGTGGTACCTTGCCATGCAACCATTCAGGTTCATGGTCCATCACATCCCCGGCAAGGACAATATCACTGCAGACTATCTGTCTCGCTGCCAGAATGACAGCCACACAGCAGCACTAAAGGTGGTACCCCTTCTTCACTCCTAAGTTATGCATATTGCATTTTATTTGGATTTAATTTACAGTCACAATAAATACACAAAACACATTTATACAAGTTAATACTTTATTAGGTAACACTTTATATCAAGGTACACCTATTCACCATTAATTAGTTGCTTATTAGCATGCAAATTAGTAACATATTGGCTCTTAATTAGTCATTATTAAGTACTTATTAATGCCTTATTCTGCATGGCCTTATTATACAACCAGTAAGCCATTAACTAAGAGTTTTCCATCAATAACCTCAGAATTATTGCTTATTAGTAGTAAGTAAGGAAGTTGTTGTATATGAATTACGATCTCAATATGCTTTGCTTAGTATGAACTTTATAAGGTGGTAGTACCATAAGAATAGTTATTCTCCCTTACTAACACTTAATGAATATGGTCTGTTCTTACATAACAAAACACAAAACTACAAGTGTTAATAGTGTCCAAATAACTCTAAATTAAGTCTTTGTTACTAGAATATATTCGCCATACTAAAGTGACATCTTGATCACTAATTCACTAGTAGTTGAACACTTATTAACCAACACATGTTCCCTAATCTAAAGTTGCCTCCTTTTCACACTTAGTTAATATATTATAGCACATAACTACTGCAATGATCAAGTGATGGGTTACACCTTTGAAAAAAAATGTATCTAACTATAGGTTCCCTCTCATTCAGTGGTAGAATAACAAAGACAGCAAGTACAAATACCTCATTTATTAAACCACTGGTTCAGGTTTTCCCAAGGCTGACAACAAATACTGCCTGAACTTGCTGTGTAGTTTAACTTACAGGTAATGGGGTCTACCTGAAAATTCAAACACTGACAAGTATCAGTGTATATGAACATGTCATACAATATGGTATCAAATGTATAAGCAGGTCATACTGTATGATAATACGGGTACTCTATTGTTGAAAATCTGTGTGATCCTTTAACCAAAATCTGCCTGCTTACAAAAAACAGCCTAAACTTGCCCTATAACTACTGCATCAGGTGATTTATTTCCTCTGTGCACTAACAAGGATAAAACAAAATCTGCACAGGTTAATATTTCACATTTCCAATACAATACAACAGATTTTTAACTGAACAAAGCAGCTCACTTAAGTCTTAATATTTCATCAACAAGGGGAGGAGTTGGCCGTTGGACTTCATGTCCTCTATAATGCTCTTTTTCTAATTTGGGTTGCACATCTCTTAGCAAAGGACTGCAGGGTCTCAGTTGCAGGATCATACTTCAGGGTCTTGAAGGTTTCAGGATCCACAATGTTGAGCTCTGCAATTGCAGCAGTCATCTTGATGGTTCCCCGGTCCACGCCATTGATTCTGAAGGCTTCAGTCATGGTGCGGACTTTGCTGATGCTTTTCAAGACTTTGTTATATCTGCTGATAACCTCAGCTGGCCCTTTCACTGAAAAATATATAAAACAAAAAAACACGAGAAATGAGCACAAACAACTGCTTAAGGTCAGCTGAAATTGCTCAAACTGGTCACTTCTCTTTTGATAAAAGTATGAAGCATATTCTTTGATTTAAATTTTACTGAGGATTTGCACATCACAACAATGCCACAATGAAGGTGAGGGACAATTAATCCTTACAGTTTTGTAGTTTTTTAACACAAAAAACAAAACAAAAACAAAAAAACCCTCTCAACCCACCCCCTCCCGAAAGCTTACATAGAAAAGAAAAAAAAAAAAGAAAAGAAAATAAGACATGTATAAAGTTTTGACAACTAATAGTACACCAGGTAAAACACTAAAGAGCAAAGAGCACAAAGATCTGGATCAAACCTACTCAAATACAAGAGGAGCCATCCTGGGCGCGAGCCTTACCACAAGAGACCGACCACTTGTCCAGCAGAGGCTGCCATATTCTCAAAAAAATAAAATCCTTTTTGATTAGGTCATAACAAAGCCTCTCCATGTGAAGCACATTCCCCAAATCTCTAAGCCACTGCTGGAACTGAGGACCATCCTCAGACTTCCATTGTTGTAGAATTAAACGTCTAGCCAGCAGTGTGCACAGGGATATGGCTTGACCTTCGAATTTGTTGATAGAGGGGTTAACTGTTACTGCTCCAAAAATAGCAAAAAGTGGGTCAGGGGCAATATCTTTCTTAAAGGCTTTTGACATGTAGTCAAAAACCAGTGACCAAAAAGAATCTAGCTTAGGGCAAAACCAAAAATGATGGGCAAGTGTACCGGTCTGCTTACACTTGTCACATAGTGGGGAGGTGTTAGGATATATGGAGTGAAGCTTGGACTTCGAATAGTGAAGTCTATGGACTACTTTAAATTGAACTAAAGTATGTCTGGCGTTTATGGAACTGTGATGAATATTATCCAAAACTGAGACCCAGACTTCCTCGGGAGTTGTAGTGTCCAAATCTTTTTCCCAATCACGCCTCAGTTTTTCACTGGAGACCACTATGTTAGCTTGCAAAATGTCATGGAAAAAAGCAACTGATCCTTTAGAGCCCGGTGTATGCTGGAGAATATTATCCAATGTATTATGCGTAGGCAACGATTCAAATTGCGACCTTATATGGTTCCTTATCTGAAGGAACCTGAAAAAATGTGCTGGTGGCAAGCTATGAGCCCTTTGAAATTGCTCAAACGACTGAAGGTTGCCCTCGGCATATAAATCCCTAATTGTGACAATATTCCTGAATTTCCAGAAAGGAGAGACAGGGTCTGTTAAAGCAGGAGGAAAGGCGTGGTTGTGGCAGATTGGGCTATCCACATACAAGCTGTGTCCCAATTCAGGGTCTGCATCCTTCGGAGGCACCTCCGAAGGACGCGTCACCCGTTGTTAAATGGAACAGTCTACCCTACGGAGGATTTCCTGGTTGCGTCACGACGTCATGACTCCTGCCGCCCAAGCCCGGGAAAGACACAAAAACATAACAGACAACTTAAACAGACAACACAGAAACATAACGGACAGACAACTTAACAGACGACACGGAAACATAACAGACAGACGACATAACAGACGACATGGAAACATAACAGACGACAATGATGGAGCCAGAGGTTGTGATTTTGTTTTTTTTTAATATATTTTTTGTTGGAGGAAGAGGAGAGGCGGCTCCGGTGACAGCGACACCGGCAGCTCGTTTATCTCCGGCTGGGAGAGAGCCGTGGGGAGGTAACGTTAAACCTGTTATTTTAACCCACATTAATGTTCATACATAGCTAGCATAGTTCGTGGTAATTAATATAGCCGTTAATAAACGGGTACCGTTAAGTGACAAACGCTAGCCATATAAACTATAGATTGACATTTAAGTTATGGTTCATGTCATTTAACCATTTACACTTGATACAGGGTTCGTACAGGTGCTTAAAATCTTTGAAAATGCTGTAATGCTGTGTTTTCAAGGTCTGAAAAGTGCTTGAATTTTAGTTTAAATGCTTGAAAGGGCTTATAAAGTGCTTGAATTGAATAGTAAAATGTGTACGAACCCTGTAAATATCCCTGACTTAATTCAATATTAAAATGTTGTGTCATTAAACATCAAAACCATATTGAGAAGCCAATAATGCTTTATTGATGGACAAATAAAGCATTATTGATTGAAGATATAACATTAACTAGCATTGTCTTATTAACTAAAATTAAATAGCTATTGTTGCTTTAATCATTTATGTTCTCCTGTTCTTACCCGCCTTTCCCCATCCAGACGAGGCCGATGTACTGCCGCCTTAATATGAATGTTCCGGTTCTACAAATATTTTTCATGACACCCGACAAGATTTCAGGCTGAGCAGAGAGTCCCTGGCGGTGCTGCTGGACCTTCTCCACCAGGAAAGACGACACGGATGGGGTGCCACAATAGAGACCTTGGTCCTTCTCTTCTGGCTGGCGAGTGGGACATCATACAGGGTGGTCTCAAGGGTGTTTGGGATGCCTCGCTCCACTGTTCACCGCATCGTTCATCGAGTTACTGAGGAGGTGGTGGCCATTCGCCACAGGGTCATCTACCTCCCAAAGACCGCTGATGACCTGGCGGCAGTAACTCAGGGGTTTGCAGGGCTGGCAAGACACAGAGCTTTTCTAAAAGCTGCTGGAGCAATCGACGGCTGCCATGTCTGGATCAAGCCACCAAGCGGCCCTGATGGTCAGTGCTATAGGAATCGCAAACTGTTTGCGTCTATAATCCTGCAAGCAGTTTGTGACCATCAGGGCCGCTTCATCGACACGTACGTGGGCTGGCCGGGGTCGGTGCACGACTCCAGGGTACTCTGCACTGTACAGGCAGGCCATCTACCCTCCTCCAGGGTACTTCATCTTGGCAGACGGTGGGTACCCGTGCCTCCAACATCCACTCCCCCTCATCACTCCCTACAAGCGGCCGGTACAAGGTGTGGGAGCCCAGCACTTCAACAGCCATCATTCCAGGGCACGCTCCATCATAGAGCGTGCCTTTGGGATGATGAAGACGAGGTTTAGGGCCATTTTCCTTCAAGCGCTGGAGGTGCACCACACCTTTGTGCCTCAGGTATGTCATTACACAACAGAATTATTGTTAAATGGTGAATACCAGTAAATTAATTAAAATTAAATTACAATTACATTAAATTAATCTTTTTTTTCCTTCTTTTCTTCAGGTCATAACAGCATGTGCCGTCCTGCACAACATCTGCCTGGGTGCTGGTGACATCATGGCCCCAGAGAATGAAGTGCAGGACGACATGCCGGAGGATGAGGGGGAGAACGGGTTGGAGGCAGTCAGTGGTGCTCCATGGTGGAACCAGCTGTCTGCCGAGGTGTCTGCCCTGGAGGAGGGTGTCCTTGACCATGATTACCTTTAGAGGGCAAGTAAAATAATTTTAAAGCTATTCCTATTTAAAGTGTTTTGTAAAGTTTTGTTTGTTGAAGTAGTTTGTGGTGGGATGTTTAAAAAGTTGTGCAGTAGTATTTTGTTTGTTTTATTCTTGCCTCTCTTTTAAACATTTTTAGTGACATGGCAGCCGTCGATTGCGTCAGCCCTGCAAACCCCGTTGATGGACGATGTGGTGGACAGTGTAGACATGCATCCTCCACCCCCCACATGATGTCCCACTCACAGCCAGAAGACTCCAGGGTCTTTATTGTGGCATCCCATCCAGTCCAGCAGCACCACCAGGGACTCCTGCTCAGCCAATAATCATACTGTAAATAAATGTAGTTTTTTGTTATTTAATAGGTTAGTAATGTGCTTCATAATTTTCTGCTGATCATTTGTAAATAGTTGTACATGTTAAGAATGCCCACTTGTAAATAGCTAAAAATGTTCAGATTGTATCTTTGTAAATAGTTAAAAAAAAATAAAAAATTGTGTTGTCACTGAAAAGTAGTTCAAAAGTTTACTCTAGCTGTACATAAGAAATGGAACGGATAATGATTACAAGACTTTAATTTAACTATATACAACATTTGAAAAAGATAATGGAATAACTATATAATATTTTTAATCAACAACTAACTATAACTATATACAACATTTTAAATTAACATTTCAAAACAAGAAACAGCAACACATAAAACTTAATTGAACAGGATAAAAAAAAAAGCTAAAAAAAATCACCGCCTCTCAACCATTCTCTCCAGTAAATTAAAAAGTCTGTCCATTCTCTCCCGGCTCTCTCTTTCCCTCCTCTCCTCGGCCTGGTGGCTGGAGAGGTGCCAGTTCACCTCCTGGGCACTGCCGAGGTGCCCTTGAGCAAGGCACCGTACCCCCCAACTGCTCGGGGTGCCTGACCAAAGGGCAGCCCCCTCACTCTGACATCTCTCCACTTTGTGCATGTATAGGTCCTGTTTGTGCATGTGTGTGTCTTTCGGACCTGTGTGTAATTGACAAGCAAGAGTGAAAACATTGAATTTTCCCTCAGGGGGATTAATAAAGTGAATAAACTTAAACTTAAACTCCCTCTGCAACCTCATATCCTCTCTCATCAGCTCCAACATCTCATCTTCTCTTTCCCTTCTTCTTTTCCGTGTCCCTCCTGTTGCTGGCCCTGGCTGCCTCCCCTCATCCTCCTCCTCCTCCTTCTCCTCCTCATGCTGCTCACCCACTGCAGCACCTGGCCCTGGTGTGTCCTCAGGAATGGAGGCAATTAGGACAGGAGGGGCAATGGAAGGCCTCTGTCCTAAAACCTCATCCATGAGGACAAACCAGGGCCAGGTGGCAGCAGTGGGCTTCCCGCCGACCCCCTGCCCTGTCCCTGGATCTTTGCATTCCTAAGGTAGAGGAAATCAATCACAACAGCAGCAATTTTCTGCAAAGTATTTATTAAAAAAGTCTTGAAAAGGAGGTTATCATGGACTCAAAAAGAGGTATGTTTGAGATGCTCTTTGGAATGGGATTCATGTAGTGATAAAGAAACGAAGAAAAAAAACCCAAGGCACTCTCACAAAGCAGTTAAAATGCCTTTATTCTTAAGCCATGGTCATATAAACCTTAAAAACACAGTCTTTCAACATGTTTCGGCATCAAGCCCTCAACAGGAAGTTAAACAGATTCAAGGAATAAAGAATAAAGGCATTTTAACTACTATGGCAGAGTGCCTTGGAGTTTTTTCTACATTTCTTTATCAAAGTATTAACTTGGGTAAAACAAATGTAGTTTCCATATCATTATCCACACCTGCACATACTTTGTATTTTTTTTTAGGTTGTCCCACTTTTTTTTTTGCCTGTTGAGGCTCCACTTTCCCCTCCAGGCCCATTTTTTGAAGGATTGTTCTAAACAAGAGAGAAGCATTACAAAAGGTAAACACACAAGATCACAAAAGGTGACATCAGGACAGACATTAAACTCCCACCACCACCTAAAAACATTAACTTGTGATCTTAGGATTATATTGATACTTTGTACAGGATTTGGGTTAATTTAAGTAACCTTTACATACAAATATGTGTAGAGTACAGATGGGCTATTTATTATTGCCTTAACAGGTACCTCCATCCGAGTGTGGCCGTATTTTTGGCCCCTGTGAAGAGGTGGTTGTTTTCCCCCGAGTTTTATAAATTCCTCCGTTTGCTCCTTGCTCCCTACAACAAAATGAAATGTAAGACATATTTTCTGTTATGTCAACAGGCAAAATGATATACATATATAGGCCTAATAACAACAATAACAATAATGCTCCTGAAGTTAGCTCTAGGCTATATTCCATCCAAACGTTTAGTTTAGTTTAGTACAGTTTTACAGCCTAGAAATACACACACACAACTCACAACCTATCCTCTCATTAACTTTATATTTGTTCACTGCGGTGCGTTTATGCACCTGATGTGAGGTATAAACATCCTACAACATCTCCACTGTTACAATAAGATATAACGAGTCACCCTTCGAGCTTTTAAACAATTGAAAGTGAAGGGGTTTAAGGCTTTAACCGTTACTGTTACTTTTAAAGGCTAACTGAGCTCCTCCTATCAACAGGTTAACATTAAGCTAACGTTACATCGCGGAGCTGGCTCTACATTCCGGTGGCTACGTGTTAGCATTACTAACGTCACGTATTTTAACAGCCATTTAGAGGTTTTAAGGCCCCTTGAACTTCTGGCATTAAGTAAAAATCCGTTACTTACATTTGAAAGTGTATTTGGTGCCGCTGTTTTGTTTGCCGCCATCGTCAAAAAGATCCGGGTAGTCGTGGTCCATCCTCCGAATACAGGGAAAAGGAGGGCGCATTTGTCGGCTGCATTTGGAGGAGCCTTTGAATTTGGATGAATTGGGACAGCCTTCGCGCAGCGTTGTGATGTAAGCGGCCTTCAAATTCGCCCTCCGAAGGATGCAGACCCTGAATTGGGATACAGCTACAGTATGTCCTAGGCAAGTTAAGGAATGACTGAATTTTTTTCCATATTTTTAAGGAATTAAGTATAGTGGGGTTGATAATGTATGGTGGTGTCTTAAATTTAACTGGATTGTTGAGCAGTGCTGGGACTGACTGAACCCATCTCAATTTGAAGCCATACAGGTCTATTCGATTGGTTATGGTCTGCTGGCAGACAGTCACGCCAAAAAGACAATGCATTCAAATTGGCTGCCCAGTAATACAATTTGAAATGTGGTAATCCAAAGCCTCCTTCTGCCTTATGTTTACATAAATGTTTTTTAGATATTCTAGCTGTTTTGTTGTTCCAAATAAAAGAGGATATGACAGAATCCAACTTCTTAAAACAATAGAGAAGAATAAACACTGGCAAACATTGAAAAATATATAGAAATCTTGGAAAGAGCCACCATCTTTAACGCATTAATATGACCAACCGTAGAAATGTATTCCAAAATTCAATATTCTGCTGTAATTGCTGCATCTTACAATCCCAATTACTCTTCAAAAGTTTCCCATGCTCACGTGTAGCAATGATACCCAATGTTTTGAATTTATCCAAAGTTATCTTAAAAGGTGTAGTGCGTAGGAAGCTTAAATCAACCGTTTCGGATATGAGCATCAATTCACTTTTTCCCACATTGACCTTGTAGCCCGAAAAGCTACCAAAAGTCACAGTTAAGTGTAGTAGAGGTGGGATGGATGTTCTGGGGCGACACATAAATATTGTTATATCATCTGCAAATAAAGATAAATTATTAACTGTATTGTGAACTTGAATTGGGGCAATATTTTGATTTGCTCTAATCTGGCTGGCTAGAACTTCGATGGCTAAATTGAAGAGATATGGGGAGCAACTACAACTCTGTCTTACCCCTCTTTGTAAATAAAAGGACTGCGATATCTCACCATTGGTAATAATTGATGCTTGAGGCTGATTTTAAATTATCTTGATCCAATCAATGAACACCTGGCCGAAGCCAAAATGTTTTAGAGTGGACAACATATATTTCCATTCCAGATGGTCGAAAGCTTTTTCGATGTCCAACGCAATGACCACTGACTCTTCCATATGCTTGTAATACATAATATTAAAGAGGCAGCGTAAATTGAAAAATATGTGTCGTCCCAGAACAAAGCCGGATTGGTCTGGGTGGATCAAATCAGTCATATACCTACTCAATCTGCTAGCCATCACCTTGCTCAATATTTTAATTTCCATCAGAAGGAGAGATATTGGGTGATAGGAAGCCCTATCTAGAGGATCTCTGTCCTTTTTCAGAATTAAAACTATGGCCTGATAAAGCGAGTGAGGTAGCACTGAAGCTTGCTTTAAATGTTTAAACATACGCAGAAGCAATGGAGCGAGGCTTGGTAGAAATGTTTTATAGAATTCAATAACGAACCCGTCGGGGCCAGAAGCTTTATTGTTAGGAAATTGAGATATAGCTGCTTTAATTTCTTCAAGCGTTACCTCCGCATCCATTGCACTTGCTGCATTCGCATCTAATCTATTAGCCAGGAATTCATTCATAATTTGGGGGTCTGAATCTGTACATTTAGACTGGTAGAGTTCCTCATAAAACTGAGCAAAACATTTGTTTATCTCAGCTGGGTCTGAAGTAAGTTTACCTTGTCTGTCTCTTATTTTATGGATGGTGTGAGTGGCTTGTGAGTGGCGTAGCTGCCTCGCAAGCAACCTGTGGGGCTTATCTCCTAGCTGAAAGTATTTTTGTGAGCAGTGCACCAATTGATAATTGATAATACTTTGGCATCCAACAGAAAATAATCGATACAGGAATAAGACTTGTGAACTGAAGAAAAAAAGGAGTAATCTCTGGTGGTTGGATGGAGAAGCTGCCAAATATCCACCAAGTTAGAGTTAACCATCAGTGTGTTCAAGCAGGCACTGGCGTTGGATAAATGGGGAGACTTAGAGGACTGCTTATCCAAAAGGGGATCTAAAGTAAGGTTTAAATCTCCACCAATCAAAATATGAGTATCTGCAATGTTAGGAATCATATTAAAGACCTTCTTAAAAAACACTGAGTCATCAACATTGGGGGCATAAATATTAACAAATGTTATTGGTACAGAATTTAAGACACCCACTACTATAAGGAATCTACCATTGGGGTCACTGATTGTAGAAGTATGTATAAAAGGGACATTTTTCCTAAATAAGATTGCTCCTCCTCTCGCCTTAGAATTGAAACTTGACTGGTATATTTGGTCCACCCAACCCACCTTTAGTCTATCCTTAACTTTGTGATCAATGTGGGTTTCCTGTAGAAACATTATATCCGCTGTTAGTGATTTCAGGCGAGCAAACACCTTGGCTCTCTTCACAACATTACCCAAACCTCTCACATTCCAGCTGACTAGCTTAAAGCCCACCCCCTGCTCCTGGGCAGCGGATGCATCATAAGAGTAGGAAACACATCGTGATTAAAACTGCTGGAAAACAAATGCTGTCAAAGGTAAAAAACAAAACAAAAGGACAAATAAATTGAAAATGCTGATACAGACTTTAAGAAACAAAAGAAAAACAAAAAAACAGAAAGAAACAAAACCCTAAACCCAACCCCCCAACCCTCCCCAGCTGGGCGACAACCCAAAAAGTGGCACCCACTGCTGCTGAACATGATCTGGGCTTGCAGCTTTTGGTACCACCTCCCAGAGAAAAATAAAAAAGACAGAAAACAATGCTGCCCCAAAACACCTTATACACAACTACATAGTTACGTTTCACCTCCAAATGCAACGTCCAGTAATTGAGATTGACAATCAAACCGCACTGAAATAAAAAGGCCTGAGGGAGGCGCTAGATAACCAGTTTAAATAAGTGGAAGCTGATCATCAGCGTCGAAATAATGGAAGAAAAACAAAAATAAGTATTAGTCTAAAGCTCCTACCCCCTACCTAATGAAGCGCTGATACAAGAGTATATGACCAAATGAAGCGTTATAAGATAAACATCAATAAATCAAATATGCACACGTGTAGTGTTAAAAAGACCAACTCAAAAACGTCTTCCCTTCCTCCTATGATTGAGGCTAATTGAGACATCTTTGTGAAAGCTGCAGACATCATTACTGCCAAAATAATACAAGTAAAGTAATAAATAATAATTATAATGAAGTGGGAATGATAGTGATAATAAAAACAAAAATAAACAAAGCATTATGAACATTATGAAGCATATTCTAGGAATGGGACAATCTGCTCATCTCCTGATATGATTCCATGCACAATATGTGGTTCAGAATTCAATACAAAAATGATACTCTGTAAGATCTGTTTAGCTGGTAAGTCTTATGGTTCAGAATTATGTTTACTTCTGAGAGACAAATCTTTCTTGCAATACATTTGATGATGAATAATAATTAGTGTGAATGCTGCAAAATAAAATGGAGCTATATTCTTGATGAAAGCCACATTTTTGACTTTAGACATTTAGACATTTTTATTTATCATCAAATTCCTAGTATAATCAGAATCTAGAACTGAAAATCTGTATTTTTGCCTCATAATTACTTCAGAACATATTTTTAACAGCTCTTCCAACGCTTTTATTAATAATTACTTTTCATGACCACTTGTTGCTAACAGGTCAGGTGGTTCAAGTTATGCCAATCTCACCTCTCACATGAGCTTTTCCAGGCACAGCCACAGTTGCATGCAGGTGGCTGTGTCCAACGTGTCTTTCGTCTTTGGATAACAACATCACTGTCCGAGGACTCACAGATGTTTGGAGAAGATGGGGGAATGGCGTCAGAGAATGAATAATACAGCTTCTGTCAAATTTAAAGATGACGGATGGTGACCTTTGACCTACTTCACCCCCTCGCACGGCCTGAAAGAAAGTCTGCCGGGTACAGAGAAGAAGAAAATTGTGAGCAGCACCGTGTGGGAGATGAAAAGCTCGGCGTCAGGCAGATGGTTCTATCGAGCCAGCCGTCTGGTGTCGCTGAAGGACAAACACCGGACGAATTTGTCTTGGAGTATTTCAGTTCTGAATGCGGCGTATTCCAGGCGTCATTGCGCATTCCTCTCACAGACTGGTTGGAAATGATGGAGGAAAATGCGGAAAATATTAAGGAACTCTTTGCCAGCAGTCGGAGCTCTAGAGACATTATGATTGTGAAAAAAACACAGTTTTAGAAGTCTCCTCCTTTTTCAAAAATCCCTCCCTCCCTCTCTCTCTCCCTCCCTCTGTACCAATACGTTTAAAAAAGCTACGACTGGGGCGAACTAGTTAAAAACGACCGACGGACTCTGAAAAACATGTCTCTCCCGCCTTCATCAACTCCTTCAATGCCAGACCTTATCAGGCCTTCACCAGCTCCTTCATCGCCAGAGGTCGACCTTATCAGACCTTCTTCTGCACTGCCGTCGCTGAGGCGTTGGGCCTCTTCTTCTCCGCCGCTGCAGCCATCCCAGGGCTTTCCTCCTAGTCCTCCTCCATCGACTCCAACAACGCCCGATTCACCCGACAGCGATGGTTCTTCTTCACGGCCCGCTCCCGCCGCAGACATGCAAACCGGACCTCCTTGTAAAGGAATGCACGATGAAACGGACTCGGTGCTGTCTGCGGCATTTCTGAATACGGTGAGAGCCGTATTGAGTAAACTGCTGCTGTATGTTTTGGCCCGGTACAGAAAGGAAATCTGCAATGGGTGTCAAATCAACCATCCGAGTCAGTGTCAGCACGAATGGAAGAGACGCCAGACTATTTTTACGAGGTACACCACTCCCAGCTGATGGAAAGACTTTGGACGGGTCGGTTTATCCCTACCATCCAACGAGCTCTTAACGCTCGCCGTCTCTGCGTATCCGAGTACCGGATACGGGGCGCTTGTGATTTCCTGCTGCATGACTTTAAGACGATGAGATGCATCGACCACTCAATCGCCAAGATTTACAACACAATGACCGAAGGTGACGAGGAAAAGATTGAAATCGTAGACCGAGCTCTGGAGTTTTGGCTTATAGAGTGAAAATGGGTCACTACTGGACTAAACTTGTAACGCATGTAGAGGAACACATGGTCATTTGTCATTTAATCCGTGTTTTGGATCAGGTTATTAAAAACAAAATGACTGTGAATCATGTGGGTTTGAACAGGGACGTTAAAGTAACTCGATTGGAATGCATGTCGGATATAGTTAGGTCCCAATCTGTACATACACCCTGGCATGTGTTGGTACGGTCCACATTGCAACTTGTAAAAGACGGTTCGGTGGCCGATGCATTCTACAAAATCATTAAAGAGATGAATGCCTCAAACGTAAGCCATTTGCTTACTCTGTACGCTTTGTTTGTAGACGCAGTGAGTTGTCTCGTACCTGCGGACACCTTGACAGAATTGAGAAGGTTGCATTATTATATTCGCATTATC
The DNA here is from genome assembly GCF_006386435.1 of Epinephelus moara. Taxonomy (NCBI): domain Eukaryota; kingdom Metazoa; phylum Chordata; class Actinopteri; order Perciformes; family Serranidae; genus Epinephelus; species Epinephelus moara. The sequence continues at coordinate 4,257,147 of NC_065521.1, read as the reverse complement.
CACGGGACCTCTGCCATGAATTTGCTCTCGTCTGCTTTAGCCTAATGCTATGTTGTTGTTTGTAACAGTGTATAGCTCATATATCTTAAATGTTTTCAACATGTATACCTCATATATCTTAAATGTTTGAATCATGTATATAGCTCATATAACTTAAATGTTTGAAGTGTGTAAACCTCATATATCTTGTAATGTTTTGAAGCCTGTAAACCTCATATATCTTAAATGTTTTCAACATGTATACCTCGTATATCTTGTAATGTTTTGAAGCATGTATAGCTCATATATCTTGTAATGTTTGAATCATGTATACCTCGTATAACTTAAATGTTTGAATCATGTATACCTTGTATAACTTGCGATTATTTTTGTTTTAAAATAAATGTTTTGGTAAGCGAGCAGTTGTGTTCATTATTGATTCAACGTGTCGGAGAAACGTGTCGTGAAAAAGGTTTATTACGACCCGTCTCACCCGGGTAGTTTAGGAGGAGTCGAACGACTCCGCAGGGCCATACAAGATGAGACAGGGAAAAGAGTAAACCCTGACCGAGTCAGAGAATTTTTAGCCGAGCAAGACGCATACACTCTGCATAAACCTGCCAGAATACATTTTCCCAGAAATAGGGTTTTTGTACCGCGACCTCTGAACCAATTTCAAGCGGACCTCTGTGACATGCAAGCCTTGA
>NC_065521.1:4243283-4256368 GCF_006386435.1 Epinephelus moara | reverse complement strand
AGTAGCTTACAACAACATTATTGAAAGTAATAATATTATAGTTATAGTTCTGGCTACTGTGGTACAATATGTTGAAAGTAATATCTGGCAGTATACATGTGTGACAATATTCATATGTGTATAATAACAGTAGAAGTATGACTAATGACTAATATCTAAAGTGAGAGGCGTATTTGATAAGAAATATGAGCAGAGTTATACCGACAAGGTGTTTACGGTGGCCGAGTGCGTACCCCGAGTACCCCCCGTGTACAAACTGAAAGATTACGACGGAGAACTTATCCGGGGTACGTTTTACGAAGTGGAGCTGCAAAAAGTAAAGATAAGACAAGAGCTACGCGGTGGAAGAAATTTTGGACCGACGCGTCGGCGGCGGAGAAAAACAAGCGTTGGTATGCTGGAAAAACTGGCCCGAGAAATTCAACAGCTGGGTCAAGATCGGCGAGCTGAAAAATCTATAAGAACGCGCTGTACGTCAGATTCGTATTAATTTCATTTCATCATGTCTCAGATCTCAGGCGGTGAGGGGTTTTACATTACCCTGCCCTCCAACGCCAGCGCGCACGTATTTAAAAATAATACTGGCTCCAGTTTCCACGTCGACTTGGTGCAACATATTGACTTGGAGGGCCCGTGGCAAGTGGCCTTGACGGAGATTTCGTACCTGCACACGTGGCTTAACATTCCTCAAGACGCGGCCTACTTTGAGTGGAGAAAGAAACCCGCGACACCCGACGGGGTGACCGTAGTCAACCGTCGAAGGTTCAGAGGGGGATATTACGCCAACTTTGAGCAGCTCAAGGCCGAGCTAAACACACATCTTAGAGTCGTCGACAGCGACATTGTTTTAGTGTTTAACAACATCCAAAAAAGATTTGAATTTCAGGCAGGCGGTCAGTATCATCTTCGCGTTTTTCTGCCCGCGTCTTACATATTGGGCATGAAATCGGGAGAATGGTTCACGTTCGATGCCAGGTTGGCGCCCCACCCGGCCGATATAAAAGCGGGGAATTACCACCTTTACTGCTACAGCGACGTGGTAAGTCATCAGCTCGTAGGCGACGCCTACGCTCCGCTCTTGAGGACCGTCCCTATACAAGGGACGTACGGAGACGTCATCACGCAGTGTTTTAATCCCGCCTCGTACCTACCGGTCATCAAGAAACACATTGAAAGAATCCACGTTGAGATTAAGACCGATCAAAATAAGCCGGTAAACTTTACCTTTGGCAAGACTATCGTGAAACTCCATGTCAGACCCGCAAAGACCTCGTTGAAACCATGACCCCTTACCACGATCCTCGTCGTTTTGTGAGCTACTATGAAAACCAAGCGGGCGGAGCCCTCCCCGGTTTTTACGGCTCCCCCGTCATGTACGGACGAGGGATAGGGTCTATATTTTCAAGATTATTCCGTTTCGTGTCCCCTATCGGGAAAAAAGGTTTTGCCATCGCTAAGCCTCATCTCAGGTCGGCCACTAAGAACATAGCCTCGGAGGTCATAAGCCACGCCGTAGGTAAAATAACGGGTCGAAACTCTGATCAGACGTCTCAAGAAGGATCCGGGGGTATTATGGTTTTGGCTAGAAGAGCGAGAAAGAGACCTCCGGGGCAGCGCGTTTCACAAGGATCTAAAAAACGCTGACGCTCCGCCAAGGGCAAGTCAGTCGGTACGAGACGCGCTAAGGGAAACAAGTCTACCCGGAGCCCCGCGATAAGGTCCGGCGATATCTTTTAGGAAAAAAACAAAAACAAAACATATACAAAAAAACAAAACAAAAAATAAAAACATGGCTCTTTTACATCACAAATCGGCCAAGTACAGCATGGCGGAGCTGGATTTATTTTCAGCCCCCATGACGCAGCTGTCTATCGATGAAAAGCTCTACACAGAGATTTTGCCTTTATCGGCCATTACCAACTCGGGGCCTATAGAGTTTTTCATTCCTGGAAACGGCGAAAAATATTTGGATTTGAACGACACCTTGCTACACCTGCGACTGAAAATTACCAAAGCGGACGGTACGAACCTGGATAATGACACGCCCGTAAGCCTCGTGAATTATCCTCTGAATACCATTTTCAGTCAGTGCGACGTTATTCTCGGTGATGGATTGATATCGCAATCCAGCGCCACTCACCCATACAGAGCCATGATCGAAACCCTCCTCAACTTTTCAGAAGATTCTCTAAAAAGTCAGTTTACCGCCGGGTTATTTTACAAAGACACGGCAGGCTGAATGGATTCTGTGGTGACAAATAATGGACCTGACAAAGGTCTAGTGAAGAGAGCTCGGTTCACTGCTAATTCCCGTGAGCTTCACCTGTTGGGCCCGCTCCACGCCGACATACTTTTCTGCGAGAGGCTTCTCTTGAACGCTGTGGATCTGAGAATTAAACCGACCCCCACTAGTGACGCCTTCTGTCTCATGCAAGCCGCTAACGCTAATTTTAAATTAAAAATATCGGGCGCTTCTTTGTTTGTCAAGAAAACGACCGTTTCCCCCGCGGTGCGTCTGGGTCATGCGGCGGCCCTGTTGAGGGGTAACGCGCTCTATCCTTTGTCCCGCGTCAACGTGAAAACGTACTCCATCCCAGAAAATACTCGAGTATGTAATCAAGAAAATCTCTTTTTGGGCACGATGCCGAAATATATAGTGCTGGCTATGGTGAACCACGAAGCCTTTACGGGAAAAAATGACCTGTCACCCTTCAACTTTGCTCACAACGATGTGGAATACTTGGCCCTCTGTCAGGACGGCAGACAGGTGCCCGCCAAAGCTTTCCAGCCTCAATTTGACCAAGGCCAGTCAGTCAGAGAGTTTTACAACATATATACGGCCACGGGAAGACACCTGAAAGATGTGCCGCTGGGCATCGACAGGGAGGATTTTAACCAGGGGTACTCGTTGTTTGTGTTTAATCTCAACACGGCCGAAGACGCAGACGCCTTGTCCCCTGTCTCCAACGGGTGCTTGAGGTTGGAAATGAGATTCAGAGTTCCCCTGCCGCATACAACCACTCTGATCGTGTGTTATGAGAGTATTTTGGAGATCAACTCCAAACGTCAAGTGCTGGTGGATTATTATTGAGAAAAGAAAGAAAGAAATAAAAGAAAGAATATGAATAACCACCAATTGGAAGGTGTCATGTGACATTTACTGGGAGATGCGTTTTGCGGCATGTGGGCTTCGGACCAACTACCGGCGCTGACGTGCTCATTCAGACGTCCCGCCTACATGATTGTCAACACGCACCCTAGTCATCAGCCCGGAGAACACTGGCTAGCGCTCACTCTGGACCAAGACGGGAGCGCCACTTTTTTCGACTCGTTCAGACTACCGCCCGACTTTGTCTATTACCCGAAAACCGTGTTACAATTTTTAAAAAGCCGTTGTAAGAAAAAATTACTGTACCAGAAAAGACAACTTCAAGACGTCACGTCGACCGCCTGCGGACAGCATTGTGTTTATTATTTATGTCATAGGGCCTGCGGGCTACCTTTTGAGAGCGTGCTATCTCTGTATCACGACGACGTTGTAAAAAACGATGAAATGGTATCAAAGTTTGTGAAAAAATATCAACGTTGTACGAGGATTCAACGAGCAGATTCTTTTTACCACACCGCCTGTTCTCTAGAAATGTTCAAAGATTGTTACAACTTGTTTAAGAATTAAAAAAAAGACAAGACAAACGTCAATGTTGTTATTGTACGACTCTTTTATTAAAATAATTATCACGCCGTATAATTAATCCAACGAGCGGCCATTTTCCACTTTTTTCTTTCACTCCTTTTTACCGGCGTAACCCATTCCTCCTCCTCCTCCTCCGCAAACGGAATTAAATCTTGTTTTTTCCGCTTTCCTTTCTCCCTCTCGACCGGCTCTATGGCCCCCTCTTCTCCTTCTTCCTCTTCTTCTTCTTCTTCTGCTTCCTCTCCTTCACGCCACCCTCCGACGGTTTTGAGTTGACGATATTGAGCGCGAGCGTGAGGATTGGTCACCGAGCTTATCTGTATGTTGAGCTCCGTCAGAGTATTCAAAAACCCCGTCCATCCCTTGGGCGTTGGAGATTTCTTTTTATAAGAGACTGTTTTTAAACAAGTCAATCATATGCGAACCTCTCACAATCTTTCCCTCGTGAATAAATTCACCCTTGGGAGTCCACCCGTCCCGGCTCTTGACTAATTTCTTCATAGTATACTCGGCATTTTTGCGGTCACGCTGAGGAAGATTTTGCAGTACCTCGCGAGCCGTCTCATCCAGTCCTGCCTCTTTCTCGTCCTTTTCTTCAATTTCATCTTGTTTTTCTTCCGGCTCGTCAGAGTCGTGAGGTAGGCCTCTCGCCGTCTTTAGGTAAAGTCGACGTTCCTCCCTCCACCCCTTGTTTGACCAGGGTGCGATATCTTTGTAACAGAGCGTTCTTCTAGAAGCTGTCCAAAGATGGGCACAACCGCCGAAAGCAGAGGCAATAGAAACCCTCCGGACTGGGTCGTCAGAGCTCGGCGCTTGGTTTTTAGGCTGGCTTTTTTATTTGCCAGCAATTTGATAATTTTCTTGTGCCTTTTGAGTTTTTGATATTGAGGGGAATGTTTCCTTTTAAAACATTTAAAGAGAGTTCGCACAAAGACTGAAGAAAGTCGGAAGAGCCGTGGTTAAGAATATCTTTACGCCTCTGAGGCGTGGCGTGACACAAAGCACGCAGTAAAGGAACGTTCCTTTTTAAACGCGCAGACATGACAACAATGATGAATGATGATGATGATTCAGGAAGACCGTGATTTAGGTAGATAGACGACGGGCCACTGCTCCGGTAACAACCCCGATCTCAGTCTGTATTGTTCTGGACAATTTGGGGTGAGATCTACGATTAAATAACCGTGAGCGTCTCTGGTGGCATCTTCAAAGCTTTCTGAAAAAAAAAGTTTTTCTCAAAGGAAAAATTTGCTGAGCCAATATATTTATCTGTAACCTATCTCTGGGGTTTTTAAACAAGACCAGGTAATTATTGTTTAAGCTGATGGTCCGACTGTGTTTGCCCTGATGAAAAACATTTTGCGTCAACATCATGACGCTCATGTTCCTGTGGTGTCTGTATTGTGTAAAAATCTTGACTACTTCGGGATGGTTGGAAGCCTGAAAAATGACGTTGTCCAGGATAATCAATCAATCAATCAATTTTATTTATAAAGCCCAATATCACAAATCACAATTTGCCTCACAGGGCTTTACAGCATACGACATCCCTCTGTCCTTATGACCCTCGCAGCGGATAAGGAAAAACTCCCCAAAAAAACCAAGTCAAGTGACTTTGATTGGGGGGAAACAGGTTCTCATCATCAAAAGAATCAGGCAAGCCTTCAACAAATTTAATCTTTTTATTCATCTTTTGCAGTTCACCGTACATAGGCTGGAACGAAGTGTATATCCATACAATATTTTCAGGCACCTGAGACAAAACATCTTGACAGTTTTCCAATACACTTTTGACAAAAAAAGTTTTTCCACAACCGCTGGGTCCCACAATCTGACATGAGAAAGGCACTCGCAGTCTAGGATCAAAGTCAATCGGCCGGTGGTCTGCAGAAAACATTTCAATAGCCAAACGGCAACGTTTCACCTGTGGAAAGCAGCCGTCTCTTGTCAAATATCACACGAAACCTTTTTAAAAATGACGAGTTTTTAAGCAGAAACCCGTTTTTATCCCTCTTTATACCGTGTTGAAGAGTCTCAATAAACCCCTCCTCCTCCTCCTCCCTCTCCCCTGTACGGTGCGTTTGCAGGTAACCCTCTACCAGCTCTTTGACGCTGTCAAAATTGATTTTTTCACAACATTCGTGCGTCTGAGTAATGCCTTTCACCCACAGCACGGCTCGTTTGTTTTTTCTGGTCAAGTAGGCGTAACTTTTAGGACCCGCCGCCGCAAATTCCTGTATGGTGTCGCCCCTCAACTCGTCCGTCAAGTCTCCCAAATAATTACCCAGTTTGAGCCCCTTCTCTCCCTCTTTTGCGACATAAATTAGAGAGTCGGTGTCGAGGTAAAGTACCCGATTTTGCAATTGATGCAAATAGTTGTATAACTTTAGACGGCCGTAGGCTGTGGTGAATGCCGTGATAAACACGTTGTCCGTCTTGTCGGGGGGTGCGATATACTGATCGCCGTGACACCACTGAATCAGAGCCGTGGTCTCGTTTAGGAAGTAAAAGTATTTGACTTTGTGTTTTTCTGAAAACATGTAACTGAAAAACTCCTCCGGTTCCCTGACGAGCACGGTCTGGTTCAGGTTACATCACGTTCACCTTGAGACCGTGGACGGACTCTAACGTCTGTATTCGCGCCACGGTGGAGGCGTGCAACTCGTCAAACGGTCTACCCATCAGAGGGCAGGTGTCGTGGGGCTGAAAGCAGGACGGACAACCGTGATAAAAACAACCCAGAAACTCCCAAGCCGTTTTCACACCTCGGACCTCGGCGTAACCATCTACAAAGTAGCGACCGATCTGTTTTTCACCTGCATTCAACGCGTGCTGAATAAAGACGCCCTCGGTATGCGCCTCCCACTCTAACATTGAACGCCAGCGTTTGAATAGGCTTTGCGACGTCTTCGATAGTCGTCGGGAGACGGAATGGCCAGGGTGTTGGGACGTAGGAAATTTGTGCAAAACACTTTCATGCAGGCCGAAGCGATGGAGGCGCAACTGAAAGGGTCCACGCCCGTTTCATCGATGTAACCTTTTCTGAAAATGTCGCAGGCTCGCGCGAGAATATCCACGTCGTTTTGACAGTAGCGGACAGCTTCTTTCTCAAAATTGAACGTGCCGTGATGCACCGTCTCGTACCACGCTTCAAATTCTCTCTTGCCCTCTTTACTCATTTGTTTGACGCCGTAGGCCTCTGGCTCGGGGTAGGGGCCTACGTACTTTAAATGATTCTGGGAGCTAAATCGATGGGGGAAAAATACCCTTGTTTTTATGGGGAAAACCTAGGGCTTTGGGCAGAGCCGACAGACGGCACCGTCAAGAAACTGAGACTATCGATGTGTCTGTGTTCGTAATCGGCGTCAGTGAAACGTATGACTTTGCTTCCCTGCATTATGAGCGCCTCGGGCTTCAGGTTCGGAGACAGCATGGCGTTGAGCACAATGTATCCGTCAAATCCTCTAGCGTTGTGAGCGATAAAGACGGATTTTCTGTACATGGGTCGTCTGAAATGCATAATAAACTGTTTGGCACAATCTACGCCCTAAGCATTCCACCTTTTGCCATCGAGGGTTTTTGTACACACCAGAAAAGGGACGTGTGCTCCCGACGAGTCCTACGTACGTCTCAAAATCGTAGAAAATCAATTTCTCTGTATGTTTTGTCTCGATGGGTAAACACTGTATGTAATACAGGTGCTCCTCGCTCTCGTCTTTTTCTACGGTTACGCCGCAGATTTTACATTTAACTTTTGGACACGCGTGTTGTTTACCGTTACCGTTCATAGCGATGTAGTATAGCATGTCGCATTTTTTGCATCTTTTAATCAGCTCACAATTACTGACGTATTTTTCAGCCACGGGCCTCTTTACGGGCTCTCTGTGTTTGGCTAAACACGACACGGAACGGCACGTTCTGTTATAGTCGATGCAAACTACGGGTCGGAGCTCTCGCTCGCTACAGGAGGGGTCCGAGCAAACGGAGCAATGACCCTCGCAATAGTGACATGCGACGGAGGTGTACCCCGTGTAGTAATACTCGCACACGTACAGCGAGCCTAGGAAGGATTTCAGGCTCGTTATGCCGTAGTAGTGTTTTTCAAACAGAAACATAAACACCGTCTTTTGTCTTCTCGGTGAATCGGTCGCAAATTTAGAGAGCGTTCGAGCGTCGTCGGTTCTGTAGAACACTACAATTTTGCAGTTTGAGACTTTTTCAAATTTCGCTATATCGCCGAACGTTACCGCGGTCATATCGTTCAAACCCGCCTTACTTTGAATGTCTCTGCCGAGCGCAAACGCTTCGCTATCGACGATATCGGGGTAAAGCAGGTGAGCCAAATTAATTGCAAAACAAAGTTGGTTGTCGTGGCCGTTGATTACGACCCGCAGAGACCGTCGCTTTTTTTTAATAATCTCGCCGTCTAAGGTATTAGACAAGAGTCTTCTTCGACCGCCGCCTCGGGGGTTTTTGACGAGTTGGACGGTGAATACCAAATTACCATCGGTTTTAACGGCCGTGTTAGATTGCACAATTCGGTCTAGGAAAGACTGTAAGTGAGTTAAATCAAACTCCTCTCCGCTCACGATGGAGGACCAGCCTTGAGGCAGAGTATCGCCTCTCAACTCAAGCTGCACCAAATCTTGTCGTTCGACTTGTGAAATGACGTTCATCACCGCTTGCGCCATCTCTGTAAACACCCTGACGTAAAATTCACCAAAATCAGCCATACCTCGATGTAGTTCTGTAATGTTGACGTTGAGCGGATGGCTGGATTCAACGTTGTTAAATCTAGGTCGCGTCACCACCCTTGACGAGGGTGAATTTTGAGGCGAGTTTTCTCGCTGCGTTGTATGTTGATGTTCTAAATTTTCCGAATGAACGTCCTCTACATTACCCCCTCGCTGTTGATTTTGACGGTCGGACGTTGCACGTTGTACATTTTCTAAATGATTTACAGCATGGTCTATGGCGTTAAAGACGCTCGTTTGATTTTGGGCACTTTGATTATTATCAAGTCGGGTCTCGGTTTGAGGTCGAGGGTTTGGCAGGTATTTGATTTAACAAATCTTGACATTGGCTTATCGTATTTAAAACAGCTTGCGTATGATTAAGTTCAGTGATAGCAAAATCAATATCTGAGAACGGGTCAGGGATAAAAGAAATGACGGGGCTTTGTTCTCCGATTAAAGAGTCGTACTGCGTGGGTACGCTGTTTGAAGAGGACGAGGGTATTTGATTTAACAAGTCTTGACATTGATTTATGGTGTATTTGATTTAACAAGTCTTGACATTGATTTATGGTGTTTAAAATGCTTTGAGAATAATCAAGATCTGCGATAGCCATATTGATGTCTGTGAGTCGGTCAGTGATTTCTACATCTTGTTGTGCCTCTCATAAAGACTGAGCGGGTTCTCGAGTTTCATTTAATACATTCTGGTTTAATTCTTGTATCATCACATCAAGTATTGAGGGACAGCGGTTGCTTTCATCCATGGTTACAGAAAATAAAAAACAAAATTAAAAAAACCAAACAACAACAACAACCCAAACTTACAATCAAAAAACCAAGGCCTAGCACAAAGAGGATCTCACTCATGGCCCTTAGCATAGTACCAACGAGAAGATGTATTTTCTTCTTTCTCCCTCTGACAGGTCGCACGTTTGAAACTATGCGTACATTTTCTGGGTCTTTTTGCTGAAAAAAGAGAGAGAGAGAGAGAGAGAAAGAGAGATATTTATTCATTATTTTATTCAAATTGTATGCTAAATTAAATAACAAGTAATAAATATGAAATATACGTTTGTTGGTTAGATATATATCCCATATCTATATCACTTTCTTGTTCCTCACATAAAGATTGAGTGGGTTCCTGAGTTTCATTTAATATATTCTGGTTTAATTCATGTATCATCAAGTATTGAGGGACGGCAGTTGCTTTCAAGCTCAAACACCAAGGCCCATCACAAAGAGGATTTTGCTCATGGTCCTTAGCATAGTACCAACAAGAAGATGTATTTCTTGTCTCTCCCTCTGACAGGTCGCACATTTGAAACTATGCGTAAATTTTCTGGGTCTTTTTGCTGAAAAAGAGAGAGAGAGAGAGAGAGAGAGAGAGAGAGAGAAGAGAAGATAAGATACACCTTTATTGATCCCATAATTGAGAAATTCTGGTGTTACAGCGGTCAAGGGGAAAGAGTCGGATTAAAGATTTCAAAATTTAAACTTGAAAAACTAGGCATGCCAAATAAGTACAGTAATAATAGTAATAATAATAATAATGAGAAGCGGTGAATGAAAATGAGCTGTGGATAAAAGGGAGCACATCTAGTGCAAAGTGATCATTTTAAAAGTCATTATTTTATTCAAATTGTATTCTTAATGAAATAAAAACAAGTAATAAATATGAAATATACGTTTGTTGGTTAGGGGGAACGTTTATGAGCCAACGCGTATTTCACATAGGACCTTTATATCACATATAGCACATATGGTGTTTATCACATCACTCCTGTGTGCGCATGCACCCGCGCGTGCAGCCTGTTTCAGTCGCTCCTGCTTGTTTTCTCGGTTTTCTTACTTTTTTGCTTTATTAAGTTTGGTATTTGTGCTTGCTTTTTGTGATTATCATTTTGAAACTGCGCCCTCTCAAAACATGCTGATTGAGAGAGTTCTACTCGTTTTCCTCACCCTGGAATTACTTATTTCATTCGGACCCGGCACCATTGCGCAACAACTTCATGGCCGCATTGTTTACTCCAGAGATCAGCTGATCGCGCTGAGGCCGGCCGGCTTGGCGGCCGGAACATCGGAGATACCAGCTGAACTGTGGAGGAAAACACACAGAGGATGCAGGGGAGGAAGTAAACAGCGGCGGAAAAAAGCAGGGTTGAGACAACGGAGGCTTATGGAGAAGAGAAGATATAAGCCGTGTCTCCCCTCTCTCGTCATGGGCAACGTGAGGTCACTGGCAAATAAGATGGACGAGCTGACAGCGGTCGCCAAAAGTCAGAAGGAGTACCGGGAATGTAGTCTTATGTGCTTCACTGAGACATGGCTTCACCAGGACATTCCCGACAACAACGTCTCCATCAGCGGCTTCCAGACTGTTCGGGCCGACCGGGACTGCACCGAGAGCGGTAAGCGCAAAGGAGGGGGGCTTGCTGTTCTAGTAAATAACCGCTGGTGCAGTCCTGACCATATTTCCATTAAGGAACGTATCTGTTGCCCGGACATTGAACTGTTTGCTGTTGGACTCAGGCCGTATTATTTGCCCAGGGAGTTTTCACATGCCATTATTGTAACTGTTTACATCCCCCCCTCTGCCAACCCGACGTCGGCATGTGACGTCATTCACTCCGCCATAGCCCGCCTGCAGACTAAACACCCGAGTGCCTTCATAGCTATCTCGGGTGACTTCAACCATGTCACCATGGCAACAACATTGCCCACATTCACACAGTATGTGAGCTGTCCTACCAGAGAGGAGAGAACACTGGACTTGCTGTATGCTAACGCCAAAGATGCATACAGCTGCTCCCCCCTCCCCCCTCTGGGTAGGTCAGACCACAACCTGGTGCACCTCAACCCCTGCTATGTACCACTAGTCAAGAGCCAGCCTGCGACCATGAGGACAGTGAGGAGATGGTCGGAGGAGACTTATGAGACACTGCAGGGCTGTTTTGGTGTGACAGACTGGCAGGCACTCTGTGAGCCACATGGGGAGGACATCGACGGGCTCACAGAATGCATCACGGACTACATCAGCTTCTGTGTGGACTCCACTGTCCCAGCCAGGACTGTCCATTGTTACCCAAATAACAAACCGTGGGTAACAAAGGACATCAAAGTCATCCTCAACTCAAAGAAGAGGGCCTTCAGAGCTGGTAACAGGGAGGAGGTGAGAACAATACAGGGGGAGCTGAAGATGAAGATCAGGGAGGCTAAGGAGAGGTACAGGAGGAAGCTGGAGAGGAAACTCCAGCAGAACAACATGAGAGAGGTCTGGAGTGGAATGAGGACCATCACTGGCTTCAGGACCAACAACCACAGAGGAGTTGAAGGCAGCATGGACAGGGCCAATGAACTGAATCTGTTTTTTAACAGATTTGACACTACTGGCCCTGCCCCCCTCCCCGTGGTCAGACTGACTGCTCTCTCCATCATGAGGACTACACCCCTCCCCCCACGTGTCTCACCTCCACAGTGTGCTTCACTGCTGACCATGTGAGAAGACAGCTGATGAGACTCCACTCAAATAAGGCTGCAGGCCCTTATGGTGTCAGCCCCAGGGTGGTCAGCTCCGGCCCATGGTCAAGCCACTTTTGGACCCCCTCCAGTTCGCCTATCAGCCCCGACTTGGAGTTGAGGACGCCATCATCTACCTGCTCAACCGTGTCTACGCCCATTTGGATAAGCCGGCGAGCACTGAGGGTCATGTTTTTTGACTTCTCTAGTGCGTTCAACACCATCCGTCCAGCTCTACTGGGTGACAAGCTGACAGCAATGCAGGTGGATGCTCCCCTGGTGTCCTGGATTGTAGACTACTTGACTGACAGACCACAGTATGTGCGCTTGCAACGCTGTGTGTCAGACAGAGTGGTCAGCAATATCAGGGCCCCGCAGGGGACTGTCCTCTCTCCCTTCCTCTTCACCCTCTACACCACGGACTTCAGCTATTGCACTGAGACCTGCCATCTTCAGAAGTTTTCTGATGACTCTGCTATAGTTGGATGTATCAGCATGTATCAGCAGGGTGATGAGGATGAGTACAGGGCAGTTGTGGATAACTTTGTCACATGGTGTGAGCAGAACCATCTGCAGGTCAACGTGGCAAAGACAAAGGAACTGGCTGCGGATCTGAGGAGGACCAAGACACCGGTGACCCCTGTTTCCATCCAAGGGGTCAGTGTGGACATTGTGGAGAGCTATAAGTACCTGGGGGTACACATTGACAATAAACTGGACTGGGTTAAGAACACAAACGCTCTCTACAGGAAGGGCCAGAGCCGTCTCTATTTTCTGAGGTGACTGAGGTCCTTCAACATCTGCCGGACTATGCTCAGGATTTTCTATGAGTCTGTGGTGGCCAGTGCTATCCTCTATGCTGTTGTGTGCTGGGGCAGCAGGTTGAGGGTGGCAGACGCCAACAGACTCAACAAACTGATCCGCAAGGCCAGTGACGTTGTGGGAATGGAATGTGACTCTCTGATGGTGGTGTCAGAGAGAAGGATGCTGTCTAAGCTACGAACTATCTTGGACAATGTCTCACACCCACTCCACCATGTGCTGGTCAGGCACAAGAGTACTTTCAGTGGGAGACTCATACCACCAAGATGTACCACTGAGCGCCACAGGAAATCATTCCTGCCTGTGGCCATCAAACT
>NC_065521.1:4240620-4243213 GCF_006386435.1 Epinephelus moara | reverse complement strand
CGCGTGTTTCACGTCGGACATATATCGATAATGGTCCAACTTCATGTTTGTAGCATTGCAGCGTGAAGCCGACACAGATCCTGCGTTTTTACTTTTTTGAAAAAGAAAATAAAAGGTTTTGACTCACCGGTTTTACAAGCGTTGCGAGAAACACTCAGTCGACCGTCGCTGTCGTTGCTGCTGGTACTGCTGCTGCTGGGCGTCCGCCACCTCTTCCTCCCGGGTGCAGAAGAATGTAGCGTTTGTACAGGAGGACGTGTACCGTCCTTCGTATGCTCCGGAGCGGTCTGAGATGATGGTTGGACCGGGTCAGCTCTTTTAACCACGTCGGCTGTTGAGGGAATTGGCGCCGGAGCAAAGTGCTTAGTCTCTTCGGCCTCTGCTTGACGAATGATTTCGCTCAACTCTTCCAGATTATTCACCGTGACTGTAAAACAAACAAAAACAACGGAATATATTGTGTATTAGATGCGTAAATGTGTATGAGATGTGCGTTAACAACATCAACAAGAACAAGACTTACAGTCGGACAGGTTGTTATACTCTGGGCTCATGAGATAACCTTCGTCCGTTAGATTGATGATGTCTGTAAATAGAAAATAATAATAAATTAACGGATCGCTGTGAAACTTAAAGGACAAGAAAATGGTTTAAAAATAGATGGTAAAAGTTTTCTTACCAAGGTCCATGATAGGTCTCGGTGTTCCTGTAAATGTGCTCTTTGGTGTGAGTAACTAACAAGTTGTGGAAAAAGCTGTATTTAAAGAAAAACGTACGAATGGTAACCTATGCTTTATTGATTGTAGTAGGCCTATGTGCTTAAAAGCTCACTCCATAATGGTCACCCCATATGCTAAGGTGATTTGGAGAAACTGACGCAAAGTGAATAGTGTGTGTGTGCGTGTGTGCGTGCGTGCGTGTGCGTATGTGGAGGTGATTGTTGGGTGAGAATCACTTGCACTTTCACACTTTGTACTTTTCGTTAGAACTCATCTTTTCACTCTCTGTAACTAATATAATTAACGTGTTTTTTCATGTCACAAACAAAAAGAGTTTAAATAAACGGAATATTTAATTGCTGTGTGTGTGTGTGTGTGTGTGTGTGTGTTTGAGAGAAAGGGAAAAAAGAAGATGGTGAGGATTTATTTTAACTACATCACCGTATCGTGATATTGTGAATCATGTCTGGCGCGTCTCCTTTTCCCCCTCCCTACATCCTGGCTCCCACAACATTCACCCTGGTGTGTTATTGGGAAAGTTCTTCATTCACAAATGCAGATATTTTAAGACTCATTGGAGGAATGAGCTAAAACTCTCAAGTCCCTCAGTCTTGTTAAAGAAAGCCCTTATATTATTTTCTTTACTAGAAACATTAAAGTTAATATGAGTGTGATTTATTTTTTATTTTATTGTATCTATCTTTCAATAAAACATTCACCCCGGTGTTCACCCCAAGAGGAAAGAGTGATGCAGATACCCAAACGATTAAGAAGAAATTAAGAAGATTAGATTCATTGATTCAGAGAAAAACATGATACAGATAAAAGTGCTCCGTAGCTCAAGGTTAAGTAGGTCAAAGGTCACCATCCATCATCTTTAAATTTGACAGAAGCTGTATTATTCATTCTCTGGCGTCATCTTCATCCATGTTGCCATCGTCATCCTCGTCGTCGTCCTCCAAAGTAAATACTTTTGGTTGAGCTTTGATCAAATAGAGGATACATGAGACAAAGATCAGTTATGAAGATATATCACACCTTTCATTACAATTACATTATATTTTGCAGATACAAGTTGCTCCCAAATCACTCACATGATTTCTTCTTTCCCATGATTTGCTCACGCAAGAAATTGCGCTCTTGCTCAAGATCCTTTATTATTTTTTCTTGCCATTGGATCCTGGCTTCTAGGAACTCCACTTTGGAGACTGATCCTTAAAAACAAAAATGAGAGCAGGATACAAAAAAGATTATGATTTGACAGTATTGAGTGAGCGAGTGAGAGAGTGAGAGTGAGAGTGAGAGAGAAAGACATGCATGCAACAAAGGTAGTGGACCAGATATGGTGTGTGCCTTAACTTGATTTGTAAGCACGTGTACTGACAAAATCTGCCACAACTTTAATCTCAGGCAGAAAAATCACTAGCAAGAAATGAAACTGAAAACTTACCTGATCCAATGCTGCTTATGCTGCTGCAACTTGGAGCAGAGCTTCCTTTATCTTCAGGACCTACAGTATGGCATAGGTACAACAAAATCAACATATGAATAGAGGACTTTAAATGTTTAAACACATTTGGACAAGCTAATTATTTAAGTATTAAAGTTACTTGAAAATTGACAAAGAAATATTTACCATCCAGATAATTTTTGGTCACCTCTGTCATCGAGTTATCTTTAGGGACTTTTAGGGACATTTTCTTCTTTGCCTTAGGCTGTAAAATTATGAATAAATTCATGTCATTATAACCGGCAAAATCTAACTTAAATTATTGCTGCTGCGCAGCGATGGGTCGGGTCCGGGCATTTTTAGGCAATTCTGAGCAACAAGCAGAAGAATTGGAAGACATTTAGTAATTTAGCAACACAATCTG
>NC_065521.1:4238717-4240439 GCF_006386435.1 Epinephelus moara | reverse complement strand
TGAAAATACACATATTGCATCTAGACAGCATGGAGATGTTGGTAATTTATATAACAATGATTGATTTGCTTCATAAGTGAAAAACTGATGTTTAACTAGTTGAGCTATGTGCAAAGTGAGAAGCCTCATATGGTTTCACACTGAAGTATTGACGCTGGATCTTTGTGCAAAGTTTGGTTTATTTTCAAGCATGAGAAGGCAGATTTTCTAGCAGAAAAAAGACTTGAAGATGCTGCACAGTGATCAGTCACGCTCAGGCAATTTTAAGCAATAAGCTGGAGCACAGGAAGATGTTTACATTACAATGTGGACTCTGCACCAGTTGAGGCTCGAATCCGCAACCTCTGAAACCTAAGACGGTCATCTACCGCTCTGAGCTAACTGGCAAGTAGCAAGTCAACAGTGGCTTCACAAACTGAGTAAGCCATTCACTGTTGTGTAGGAAAACAGCCATCCGTGCATGGAAAGGCAAATTTGAAACCACTGTAAAAAATTCAGTTATTAAGACAAAAATCTGAAAATACACATATTGCATCTAGACAGCATGGAGATGTTGGTAATTTGTTTGTAACAATGATTGATTTGCTCCATAAGTGAAAAACTGATGTTTAAAATTACCATTTTTACATTGACTCTTCACATTAGAGCAAAATTCAAAATGCTGTCAAAAATTCAGTTTTTGAGATAAAATTCTGAAATTTGCCACACATCATCTACCATGACTCTAGAATTTTGTCTTTTTTTTCATGAACATTGACGATTTATTTAGCAAGAATTTGCATGTATATTTTTACAGTACCGTTTACAGTCAAACATTTTGATGCACTGTAGGATCAATTTTTGATAAATCAAAAATCTGAGAAACAGTTTTTGTAGGACAGTCTGAAGACGCTCTGTAGCAAGTTTGGTGTCAATTGAGCAAAAATTGTGGGAGGAGAAGTTTTAAAGTTTTTGAAAAAAACAGTGTGATGAACTTCATAATTTTTAATAGGTTTAAATGTACAAAAGTTTCTTCCGTATTGGGGCTACAGTTTGATGAAAGTTGTGAAGTTGTAGCACGTATGGTTGATCTGTTATGAATTTTCAAAGTTTTGAACTTTAGACGCTTGCTGTAGTGCCACCATCAGGACTATTGGCTTGAGTTTACAGCTGAGGATATCTGGCATGAGACTGGACCTTTGTGCGAAGTTTGGTGAGTTTTCACCCATGGGAAGTATGATTTCCTAGGAAGAAGAAAGAAGAAAGAAGAAGAAGAAGAAGAAGAAGAAGAATACCTAGGATTACAATAGTGTCTTGGCAGCTTAGCTGCCCGGACCCTAATAATCTACACAAAATTCAAAAGCTCTTCTTGTTCGTATTACAAAATGTGGTTCATACTAAAGCATTACACACCTACATTCACATTTTATGTTAATGTTACTGTTTCTTTCCTACTATTCACAAGAGTACCCAGCTGCAGACAAGATGGCGGACAAGGGCGCCGACATATATCCAATCCATACTGGAAGTCCATAACGGAAGTTAATCTTCTTCGTGTCTATGATACCAGAAGTCCATACCAGAAGTCAGTTTTTTTTTTTTTTTTCCCCCCATAAGTCGGTTTTTAAGTCTTGTCTTTTTTATATTATTTATTTTAGCAATACATTTACAAACTTTGAAGCAGTCAACAATTATAAATATATATATATATATATATATATATATATATATATATATATATAT
>NC_065521.1:4234433-4238176 GCF_006386435.1 Epinephelus moara | reverse complement strand
CATTAAACATTACTGTTAAATGTAGAAGTATATGATCTCAAACAGATACTTCTCATCAACATACCATGGAAATGAACTGCATTTTCCGTATGGTTTTTCAGGTGCCTCTGGATCGCGCTCTCATTTTTGGTTTTAAATTTGGGGCAGAGAGGACACCCAAACTCGGATGCTGAAAGGGTTGTGTGCCCCAGACTGGCTTCGTCACTCAAAATAGAGGGGTGCATCTGAAAAAAGGAGAAGTCAATCAACATTGATAGCTCAAAAACATACTGAACATCAACCATATTTTACCAATCTAAAGGACTCATGGTGGAGGAGGCACTACAGCTATTTATGTATCCACATGTGTATGTGTATTAGTGCTCTGCATTACTAAAACATAATACAAATGTATTTTTTGCAGACACCCGGGGCTTTGTATACGTTATTTATCTGACCCGGTTAACCCTCGGGGGTCGCTCATGTCGTATACCACATGAGACGACTCTCGTTACTATTTATAGAATATCTCCGGGGAAAAAAAGATGTATAGAACTTGACTGAGCAATGCAGGGTTGAGGTTATAGAAGCATTAATACACAAGGAGACCAGGCGAACCAAAAATTGGGAAAAAAATGGCTTGTGTGCAGTGAGTGTGTGCACAGATGTTTTACACCACAACACACCAAAAAGCAGAGGAACACATATTAACCCAGCTGCAAACTACACATCTAAATTAACCAACACATCAAGCGAGGGCAGAAATAGTCTCTGACCAACATTAACACTGTTTACATACAGACATTGATGAAAGGGAGCACAGCAGACCTTGCAGAGCTGGGGCCTGTATCACGAAGCAGGATTAATGTCTTAGCGAGGTAACTTCAGGGTTAACCCTGGGTTTTCGGTCTCACAAAGCCGGTTCAGTTCTTATCGGGGTAGATCACCATGGTAACTTACTCTGAACGGAGCATGGTAAGTTCAGGGTTGAATCTGACCCTATAAAAGGCACCACCCACTGGCCAATCAGCTGTTCGGGAAAAAAATGACTCCGCTGACAGAAATGCAGCCCAGTCATGACGGGAAGTTTAATTAATTAAAAGCGCTTTGGGGTTGCATTTTGGATGTATGAAAGGCGCTATATAAATAAAGTTTGATTGATTGATTGATAATTTGATTGATTTTGATTTGAAAGTTTATTTTGAATATTAAAAAAGAAAAGAAAGCAACAACAACAGACAATGAAAAGATTGTTCAAAAAGGAGTGGAAAGAAGTCGAAATTTCATCCCACCCCTTCATAAGAAAGAAACTGATCATTTGCAGACACTTAATAGCACCATTAATTAGTGCCATTTTTTTTTTTGTTGGAGGAAATGATCCCTGTTAAAGATAATGGGCCTAATTGACAGCTTTGCTGCTGGAAATGTGGAAAGTTGCCTATCACGTCTACACTTCATGGTGTTTGAGGGATTTTCCTTTTTGTTTTTTAAAGAGGGAGACTAGGTATATTTTTGCGCAGCTGTTAATTTGTAACACAGCTCAATATCAGGATGATTTTATTCAGACTATCAATTTGGTGTTGATATGATTTAATTGTGGCGTCAGCTTTAAGCTTTATTGTAGCATATATAACGTTATGACAAAGAAGACCAATTTATCAGACGCAATGATGTTAGACGATAATTGTAATACACGCAATTCATCTGTGCAGCATTGATTTCATGGGATTCAAGGGTGTGATCAGTGTCAAATGTACAGGTACAGGTACTGTAGCTACTTGAACCAGTGATGAGTAATTTAACCTACACATAATTTTATTTGCTACCTTGTTTTGTCTTGATTTTTCCCTCTCTCCTCCTCTATTTCTTCTTTCCTTACCCGTTTTCTTATTTTTTTTTTTCTCTATTAAGTGATTTCATTGATGTTTTGACAGGGGAATTTCTTTGATAAGCTTTTAGTGGCTTCTAACCTCTCCGGCACTTTTCTTTTTTTAATCTTGTAAATTTTATACTGTCTTTTTTTAACATTATGTGCAAATAAACTAATCTAAACTAAAACTAAACGTTATTCATCCCGTTATGCGTTGCCACGCATGTTTCCTCCTCCTGCAGCTGCCACGGTGTTGGCCTTTCATATTTTAGTAGAATTAATCTCTGATCCTCACGAGAAATACTTTTTTTCCCCCTCACATACGGCACTCTGTGAGGACGTTCAGTGACGCTGCGCTTCTCTCATGATTGTGATTGGTCCGCTGCATGCGCGACGCGTTCACGGCTCTTGATAAAGCAACCCTGGGTTGAGTTACCAAGTTGATATCCAGCATCGTCATACTGATTATCCTGATTGCCATTGTTAGGGTTAGTCAACCCAGGATGGGTCTGGCTAACCCAGCTAACGTTAAGTTATTACCAATCATGCCCTCGTTTTTACACAACAGATGTAGCTTAACCCACCAGCCGGTGGTAGTAATTTTGCATGCCGAGATTCCCCACATAGACGTCCCCCTAATGATTCGATACATTACGTAGAATTGCATCTTAGAGAACATAACACACGTGTTAAAAGATAATGAAGATGACGGCGCGTATAAACGCAGTGGCTTGGTACTCTATGCTAGTGCTAGCTACTAGCTACTACTGCTAGTGCTAAGTGCCGAACAGATAAAGTTGTCTAATTCTAATAATTAAAAGACTCGTTCCCTTACCGCTCTTTCTCTTAGTCATGCGTGTATTGTTTGCTTTCTTCTTCTTCTTCTTCTTCTTCTTCTATGGAGTTTATTGGCAGTTGGCAACCAACTTGAAGGTGCATTACCGCCACCTACTGGACTGGAGTGTGGGACAGTAGATTTGCAGACAAAACAAAACCAAACAAAAAAAAAAAAAAAGGGAAATTAAATCCTCTCCATCAGCCGTGTATCTTTTAGATATATGATTAAATGTTTGGGTATATTATTTGACTCTACTCTGAGCAGGTTCCCTACACTTAAACATATCTTTGCCTTCTCTGCTGCTGTTATTGCCCTCCTTTCCTCCTCAAATGCTCTACACTCCAACAGAACATGCTGGACAGATTCAGACTGACCACAGTGATTACATTTGCCATCAGGGTGTTATACCTATTTTATGTAGTGTATTATTCAGTCCTGTGTGCCCTATCCTAAGTCGTGTGATGACTGCCTCTTCCCTCCGGGTCCTGCCCATCCTTCTTCCCAACCCAACCTGTTTCTGTATGTTATATAAGTGTCTTCCCGTGTCTTGGATGTCCCAGTGTTCTTGCCACACTTTTCTCACGTGTTTCTTAATTATTGATTTACCCTCTGCCCTGCTTAACGGAATTTCTGCATTTACAGTGTGTGATTTAAGTGATTGTTTGGCCAGAATATCAACCCTTCATTTCCTTCTATTCCTACACGGGCAGGAACCCAAATAAAGCAGACCATCAGACCCTTCTTGTGTATTCTGTACAGTAGATTGTGTATTTCAATTATGAGATCTTGCCTACACGACTTCATGGTTTTAATACTTGTAAGTGCTGCCCAGCTGTCTGATGCTATTAGTGTGTTGTTATGATTGTTTTCTTCTATCCACTCCAAACCTAATATACCCAGATAGCACACATACATCTGGCCGACGTCGGCCCGATGTATCAAGTTTAGATCGTTAAGACGTAGCAGGGACAGCGTTTGCTCATTGCCAAGACGTCGCTGAGACGTTGGCCTTTAATCGAAAATGACCACCACGCGACGTTCAAACGATCAATAAAA
>NC_065521.1:4182611-4233612 GCF_006386435.1 Epinephelus moara | reverse complement strand
CTCTTTTTAACGGTCACAGAAGAAACAACAAAGCTATTTTCTGCCAATTTATTCCAGTTAGCTTACCTGAAACCAACTGCGATGAGATGCTGTGTCCTGCGAGCTCAGTTCCAAACAAACACCGCGGAGATGAAATTCCGCCTCTGTGGCGACTTCCGTATGTGGGCAGACATTCTACGGCACTGGGCCGACCCAAAGCCGACGTGACAGAGACGTTTGACGAGCTGGGACAAAAGAGTATTAAATTTAAAGATATCCGCCCATGCGGCCGATGCTTGTCAGACGTTATAAATTCAGGGCCGATGTGTCATCCTCAGGCCGACGTCGGCCAGATGTATGTGTGCTATCTGGGTAATAGCTGAAAGCTCCACTGCATATACTGATAAATGATCTGTGGTTCTTTTCTTGACATGTACTTTGTGGTGTGGAATGAAAACTGCAGCTCCTGTTAGTCCAGTATCAGGGTCTTCTGACCCATCAGTGAAAATCATTGTTTTGTCTGAGAAGTGTTGTTCCATATAACTCTGAGCTACCCTCCCAGGAGAGACTTGCTTACTCCTTTTCTTGAGTTGTTGCTGTATTTCTAGGTTTACTGATGGTTCTACAAATAGCCAGGGACAAGTATGTCAATATATGGGATTGTCGGACTGAATTGTATATGACCTAAACCTGCTTGTTCTGCCTTTATGTTCCCTATCCATCCAAAAGCTCATAAAATTAGAGTCATTGTGCTCCCAACAGTCCTCCAGGATGGCTTTAGCAGGGTGTGAAATGCTATGCCCTTGAAGATTGACCCAGTATGCTAACATAAGTTTCATTCTTCTGATCTGCAAAGGCTGTTCCCCCATTTCCACTTGTATGGCTGCTACTGAAGAGGATTTAAATGCTCCACTACATATCCTCAGTCCCTGTGCCTCATCATCCAGTTTTTTAAGATGAGTTTCTGCTGCTGATAAATACCCTATACACCCGTAGTCTAGTGTTGCTCTCATAATAATCTGATATTTAACAGTGATACTCTGGTTGCTCCCCAGTCTCTTCCTGACAGGCATCTTAAGAGATTGTTGACCCGTTTGCACTTATCCCTTACTTTATCAATGTGACACTTCCAAGTCAACTTTTCATCCAACCACATACCCAGTAATCTAATAACCCTGACCTGCTCAATTGTTTGGCCATACAGTTTCAAGGAGATCTCTTTGTGATGTCTGGAAAAACATATTCCTTGTGTCTTTGCAACTGATAGTTTAAAGCCCCATACATCTGCCCACTGCTCCACCTTCTCAATTGCCGCGGGGCCTGCAGTTTCTTCTGTATAAATTTCAGATTCCGCCCCTTTATCCATAAGGCCCCGTCATCAGGGTACAGTGACTTCCCTATACCTTGCTCAATTTGTTCAAAAATATAATTGATCATGATGTTAAACAGGATTGGACTGCAGACACTTCCCTGTGGTGTTCCATTCTCAACTTGATATATTTTTGAATATTCTGTACCCACTTTAACTTCAATTGTTCTCCCATGTGAAATCTGATACCCAGTTGTACAGTTTCCCATTCACACCTAATTTACTGAGTTTGATGAGTAGTCCCTCTTTCCATAACATATCGTACGCTTTCTCAATATCAAAAAATACAGCAATCACCATTTCTCTGTTGGTCTGAGCTTTCCTTATTTCTGATTCTAGACATAAGACACTATCCATCATCCCTCTTCCCCTACGAAATCCACTTTGATAATTTGACAATAATTTTTTTACTCTCTAAAAAGTGTGTTTCTCTGAGTCTCTCTGTCACCATCCGTTCCAAAGCTTTCCTTAACTGCGATGTTAGAGCGATGGGTCTGTAACTAGAGGGATTTGATGAGTCTTTACCTGGTTTTACTATAACCGGTTCCTTGCATATTGATGGGAGTTTGCCTGTGTCCCATATTTTATTAAACAGTCTTAACACTGCTTCAAGCGCACTGTCTGTCATATGAGCTAAAACACTGTAGCATACACCATCTTTCCCTGGTGACGTTTGTCGTGCATTTAATACTGCTCTCTTCATTTCAAATCGAGTGAACGGTAAATCTAGGTCTTCTCCTGATGATGCCCTTCTTTCTGTAATTCCTATATTTTGTGTACGGGTATTATCTCTACACTGCTTAGCTTTTATAGATAAATTATCTGAGCTGTGAACCTTCACAAACGTCTTCGCTAGGAGCTCTGCCTTTTCTACAGTACTTATTGCTGTCATGTTATCGCTATGCATCACTGGTATTTCAAAGTTACTCTTTATGCCATTCATTTTCCTAATCATTCCCCATACATCTGCCAACTGTGTTTTTCTCCCACTTTTATTGCAGTATTGTCTCCAGTATGTCCGTTTTGCTGATCTTATTGTTTTCCGAACTAATGCTTGTGCTCTTTTGTATTGCATCAATGTGTCTTGTGTGTGGTGAGCTTTCAATTGTCTAAGTGTTCTATTTCTCATTTTTATTGCTTTTCTACACTTGTCATTCCACCACGGCACACTCTTTCCTCGTTTACTTCCTCTACTCTTCAGAATAGTTTCTTCTGCTGTCTGTATCAACGCTGTTATCAATTTCCTGTTCATTTCCTCTACATCTGTTACATTCTCTTCCAGCAGTTTAACACACCTGGCTTCACTTAATATCTGGAATGCATCCCAATCTGCTTTATCCAACTTCCATCTTGGTGTCTTTGCTCCCCCATCTTGGTGTATTTCTATTCCAGTCTTGACCATTATTGGATAATGATCACTGCCTACTGTTGACCGGTTTAACACTTCCCAAATACTGACACCTGCAATTATAGTGGATGTGAGTGTCAGATCAATTACACTCTCTGTGTTCTGTCAACTATTATACCTTGTGCCCTTTCCATCATTTATACACACCAAACCCATATTATCTATATACTCCTCTATTAGTGATCCATTTGCATCTGTATTATTGCTCCCCCATAATGTGCTATGAGCATTAAAGTCCCCACACCATCCTAGTTTCCCTTGCATCATTCAATATATCAGTACTCAGTCTATTACATGGGTTATAGTAATTGACTATTGTTAAGCTGCTCTTTTCTGTCCATACCTTAATTCAATCAATCAATCAATCAATTTTATTTATAAAGCCCAATATCACAAATCACAATTTGCCTCACAGGGCTTTACAGCATACGACATCCCTCTGTCCTTATGACCCTCGCAGCGGATAAGGAAAAACTCCCCAAAAAAAACCCTTTAACGGGGGAAAAAAAAAACGGTAGAAACCTCAGGAAGAGCAACTGAGGAGGGATCCCTCTTCCAGGACGGACAGACGTTACAGTGGATTCTTGTTCCTTTCCTATTTTAATTAAGTTATAATTCAACCCATTCCTCACAAATGTTGCCACTCCTCCACCTTTACCAGTTTCGCTATCATTTCTTATTGCAGTGTAACCATACGTAACAAAATCCCATTGAGGTTTTAAGCATGTCTCTTGAATACATATTACATGAGGTTTGTCTGATAAGTTTGATACAATTTTTTTTTTTAAAATTCTTGTCCATTAGAGATAAGACTCCTTGCATTCCACTGTAAAATAATTGAGATCATGATGATCCACCAGCCCATGTCTGAGAGTTAGAT
This sequence comes from Epinephelus moara, assembly GCF_006386435.1. Lineage (NCBI taxonomy): Eukaryota > Metazoa > Chordata > Actinopteri > Perciformes > Serranidae > Epinephelus > Epinephelus moara. The sequence continues at coordinate 4,229,976 of NC_065521.1, read as the reverse complement.
GTTTCCCCAGCTAATATTTCCTCCACTGCTTCCCAGCTTATCCCCTGAAGTCCAAGATATTTCTCAGCTGCTCTCACAATAATCTTAATCTTTTCCGTTTTCCTGCTTGCTTGTGCCGAACAATTAATCACCTCAACCATAAACAACACAAATTCATTTTTGCCCACAATCAGCGTATCCTCCTTTATGTCTGGTTTAACACATCCTCCACAAGGTCTACTGTTACCCTCTGCTCCCACTGGTTTAGAGGCAACTGTCTGCACTGTCTTTACTTTTTTCGCTGCCTCTGCATATGTAATCCCCTTGGAGATTTTAACTTTCTGCACCTCAGCCACTGTCTTGCTTACGTCACATCCTCGATAAGCGGAAGTATGCTCCCCTCCACAGTTGCAACACTTTAGCTTAGCCCCCTTCTTCCCATTTGCCGTACTCGTGCTCACCTGCACATCTACCGCATCTTTGTTTGCCTTTGCAAATTGCCGCTACATGACCATACTTTTGGCACTTGAAGCATCGCAGTGGTGGAGGAATATATGGTCTCACCTCGTAGCTCATATATCCTATATACACTTTGCTCGGCAACCTAGGTTCATCAAATTTAATCAGTACAGACAGGCTGTCGCATTTCTCTCCATTTCTGGCTGTTTTCAACCGTCTGGCTTCCAACACCTTTGCACCCACCACATTATCTTTAACCTGGTCTGTTGACACAACTGTAGGTATTCCTGAAATGACTCCCCTAGTCAGCTTCCTATCCTCAGGTATTGAACACTGCACTCTTTTACCGTCAATCTTGTTCAGTCTTATGGCCTTTCCTTGTTGTGCACTATCCCTACAGAAGATCAACAATGATCCATTTCGCAACACTTTGGCATGCTTAATCTCTCCTACCGACTTGTGAATTGCCTTTGTCAGCTGAAGTGGGTTCCACTCACCGAACGATGCACTGTCTTGAGAGAGTTTGATGTAGATTTTATATTCCTCACTCTGCTTTGTTGTTGATATTATACTTTCCTCACTATCAGTTCCTTCTATGTTGCCTCTATCATTTTGCTCTGTTTTTTACGTTTTCTCTGTTTATTTTGACCTGCCAAACTCCAGCCATCTTCCTTCCCGTCTGCCACTTCAGTTCCTCCCATCTCACTTCCTGATCCGTCACTTCCCTCTGCCATCTCCTGCCCATTCACAGTCCAGCTGTTGCCGACACGCTCCCTCCTCCAGGCTCTCCCGGTCAGCTCGTGTACAGGAACCAACCGGAGCACGGAGCTATCCTTGCATTCTTCTCTTCGTCTTCTCCGTTGTCTTCTTCCTCTTCTTCTACGGTGAATAATACACACACAGACCAACCTCCGGTATGGATTGGATATATGGCGGCGCCCATGTCCACTATCATGTCTGCAGCCGGGTCCCTCTCACTATTTACCCAGCTCACGTGCACACTCACACACTCAGCTAGCTTAATGTTACATTAGTTAATTAGCCTACACACTCCAGATAAATAGGAGGGTTTACTACTCTTTAACTATGTAAACGGCCCGGTGGACGGCTGTTATGATGTGCTTACAAAACTCAGGGGGAGTTTCAATTAACAGGCTAGCGCTTAAATTACCATTTTTGTTACACGGATTTCCCTCTTCACTCTCCAAGCGTTGAACGAAATGGCAAATAGCCACCTTCTCCGGATCTTTGACGTGACTTCTTCTTCTTTTGAGAAGGCAGACTAGACGCAACAAAAGCGTATTGCTGCCCCCCACAGTCGAAAGTCAGTATCTATTTAGTCCTTAAATCCATTGGTATAAGCCAGTGGAAAGTAGAAATTCCATCAATTTCTTAGTTCGTTCCAGGTCTCCTTGAGCTAGTAGAGTTGATATATTGAAGATGGTTTCTCCCAGATCCGTAAGGTCACTGTACAGTTTCTTCCTTTGTTCTTTATAGATGGTGCATGTTAGGAGGATATGCCACACTGTCTCTGCTTGTCCACACTGGCACTTCCCATCGTGATGTTTTTTAATCAGGGCCAGCCCACTCTTTAGCCCACAATGTCCAAGTCTCAATCTCAGTAACTTAACCTGATCCTTTCTGTTACCCCTGTAGGTTTTAAGAGCCCAATGAGCTACAGATGGTCGAATAGTATATAAATGTCTTCCTTTCAGTCCCCTGTCCCACACTCGTTGCCAAGCCTTAGTTATTTCTTGCTGGATTATTGAATATGACTCCATTACACTGATAGTAATGGATACTTCAACCTTTTCATTCTGTAATGCTTTTTTTTGCTAACTCATCTGCTACTTCATTCCCCTGAATTCCAACATGGGCTGGAACCCACATAAACCCCACACCGCACCCCAATTTATGAATTCTGAATATTGCCATCATTACTTCTATTAACATCTCTGGACGGGCCTAGGACTTGCGGTGTTCTATGGCTTGCAAAACTGAAAGAGAGTCATTACATATTACTACTGACTGAGGTCTTGACTTTTCAATCCACCTGAGTGCACACAAGATGGCAAACAGCTCTGCTGTAAAGACTGACGTATGGTCAGGAAGCCTCCTCCCATTCCCTTTTATGTCCTCCCACACAAACACTCCAAATGCTGCTCTCCCTGTTGAGGGGTCTCTGGAACCATCAGTAAAGATTTTAATGCTGTTTCCCCACCCTTCCTTTAGATGCTCCATGACTACATTAGCTATGTCTCCTGCTATCTGTTCCCCGATCAGGTTAAGGATGCCCAGGTCTATATCAGGCTCAGGCCACAACCACTGACAGATGGAAGGCCAGCAGATAGTTGGTCCCACTCTCAGGTTCAGAATTCCCACTTCATATGCTTTTTGCCTCATGGAGCTCACAAAGCTTGTTTTTTTTTGTTGCACCTGTTAGTTCCCAGTGCTGCTCTATAAGACATTTGGTAGGAAGGTTTAGTCCATTTGCTTTTAATTTGACCCAATAATGTAAAGCCAGCTTCATCCTCCTCAATTCAAGAGGGGTTTCACCTAGCTCTATCTGTAGGGCTGGCACTGGGGTTGTCCTGAATGCTCCGCTACAAACTCTTAAAGCTTTAGCCTGCAATACATCAAGTTTAGCCAGCACTGTTGGGGCTGCAGACCCAAATGCCAGACACCCATAGTCAATGGCTGAGCGGATTATGGCCCTGTAAACTGTCATAAGGGTTTGTATTTCAGATCCCCAGCTGGATCCTGCCAGGCACCTTATCACATCGACAATTATTTTTTCAACATGAGTGCGCCAGGTCATTCTCTCATCAAACCATACTAAAAATTTAAATATACCAACTCTTTCTAACCTTGTACCATACATAGACAGGGTACAATCTATTGTTTTCCTTTTATACCCAAATATTACATACTTAGTTTTCTCAGTAGATATCTTGAAACCCCATTCATTAGCCCACTCAATTACTTTATCCAGTGCTTTTTGCATTTGAGTGCACATAAAAGACAGATTCCTACCCTTTTCCAAACGGACCCATCATCAGCAAATAAGGACAACCCAAAATCTCCTTCAACTTTACTAAACATGTCATTTACCATAATATTAAATAAAACAGGACTGATCACACTTGTCTGTGGGGTACCATTGTCCACCTTAGCTTCTGCTGATAATTCTGTTCATATCCTGACTTGAACTGTGCGCTCAACTAAAAAGTTTTTTATCCAGTTGAACATTCTTCCTTGTATCCCAGCATTGTATAATTTTATCAATGATCCCTCGTTCCACATAGTATCATATGCTTTCTCTATATCTAAAAATGATGCTACCACTGCTTCTCTATTTGTCAAAGCTTTTTTAATATCCATATCTAGTTTCAGCACAGAATCCATTGTTGACTTCCCGTGTCTAAACCCACTCTGATATGCTACAAAATACCCTTTCTTCTCTAATATATAAACCAATCGATCCGTAACCATACCCTCCATAACTTTACACACCACTGATGTAAGGGCTATTGGCCTATATGATCCTGGCAAATGAGGGTCTTTTCCAGGTTTCAGCACTGGAATAACAATAGCATGTTTCCACTCTTTAGGCAGACTTCCCTCTTCCCAAACTGTATTTATTAGCGCCAATAACTCTTCTAACATCATATCACCTAAGTGCTTGAGTATAGGGTAACTCAGGCCATCTCTCCCTGGCGCTGTATCTGAACCAGCCTTCACTGTTCTCTTTAACTCCTGCATAGTGAAGAATACATTAAACACATCTGAATTGTATTGCAACTAATCTTGTTCTTTAGTAATTATCTCCATTCTTCTTTTCCTATTCTTTGCTCCTACACACTCAGAACTATGAACTTGCTGAAATGCCTTAACCAGCAAGTCTGCTTTATCTTTGTTTTGTACAGCTGTACTCCCTTGGTGTTCGAGAACCGGGATATTTGCCTGTTTAAATGCTCCAGACATGTGATGGATCAAGCTCCAGACCTGACCAACCCTAGTCTGAGGCCCCAGTTCACTGCAAAAGTCCCGCCAACTATTCCTCTTTGCCTCTTTTATCACCCTTCTAGCTTTTGCTCTTAGTCTTTTGTATTCATTTGCATATTGTTCAATTGGATACAATCTTAGCTTCCTATTTGCCTTATTTCGAACTCTAACCACAGTATTACAGGCCTCATTCCACCACGGGACTAATGGTTTTCCTCCAGGAGCTTTTTTCATTGGTATGAATTCAGATGCTACTGCCCCTATCACCTCACATAATGAACTGTACCAGGAATCTACCCCTCCTTCAATGCAAATCCTTCCTCCATCTGAGAGCTTTCCTCAAATTCTTCCCATCTTGCCCTTTCATAATTAAAAGACCTTAATTTAACAAGAGACTCTCTGCCTAAAGTTCTCCCAAACCTGCTTAGAATTGGAACATGATCACTGCCGAGCATATATCTGTCCATTAAATCCCACTCACCCACTTGAGCTAAGAGTGCTGAAGCTAAAGTCACATCTCTGCAGGACTGAGCACTCTGATTGGTCCTAAACCAAGTTGGTCTCATCATTTAACACCACTAAACCATGCTTATCTATAAAGTTTTCCATCACCTGCCCATTTTCATCTATGCCTCTACTTCCCCATAGTGGGTTGTGCGCATTAAGATCTCCCACCCATAAAACTGGTGAGTTAACATTTTCAATGATTTCATCTAACTGCTCCACCTCAAGCTTATCAGTAGGGGGGTTATACATATTAACAACTAAAATGTTCCCTTCTGGGGTCCACACATCAATAATAACACTTTCTATTTTAGTTTTAATCAATTTCCTTTGATATTGAATTCCTGACTTGATGAATGTTGCATGTTCAACCATGTTTCCTGTATACACACTAACTCAGGAAGTTCTTTAAATGCACCTAAAAATCTTTTTAGTTCCTGACCATTTGCTGTTAGACTTCTGGCATTCCACTGCAGCAAGTAAAACAAAAAGCTTAACAATCATCAATATCTTCTTCACTGATCATTTCATCCTCAGTCACATTCGGAGACAAGTCTTGGCTTCCCTTTATTGACTGTGATCTCACTTCAGGGTCACAAGCATAAGTCAGTTCCCATAGCTCTTTTGGGGCTATTCCAGAAATTCCAATTAGCTTCTCAGCTGCTGAGACAACTTCATGTACTGCATCCGACTTCTTTTTGGCCACCATTTTAACTTTCCAGATTGCCTTTACCATAAAAGCTAGGAAGGCCTTCTTATTAACTATAATTGTTGCTTCTGGTGTTGCAGACGTAGTCCCTGGTAGTCCTATTTTCCTAGCAATGCCAGACCCATGGGCCTGCATACTAGTGGAGCTTCTTATCCCTTCCACCCTCTTCACAGCGTCCGCATAGGAAATTCTTTTTTTCCTGCCTTATTTTCTGAACCTGCTCAGCTTTTACCAAATCTGGGCCCCCTGAAATGAAGCAACGTGTTCCCCTCCACAGTTTGGACACTTCATATCCTTATTTGCATTCTTTCCCATCATGATCTTCTCCACACCGTCTGCAGCGACGCCGACCCCTGCATACAACAGCCACATGACCATATCTTTGACAGTTAAAGCATCGTAAAGGAGCCCTCTCATATGGCCTGACAGGATATATCAAGTAGCCAAGTGATACTTTTTTTGGTAGTTCATCCTCTTTAAATACAAGAAGTACTGGAGGACTATTTTTTCCATTTTGAGGGTTCCCCATTTGTCTCACACTCACAGAGTCACCCCCCTTCAGGTTGTTTAGCATCTCTTGCTTAGATATTTCCACTGACACATATAGATTACATATAGATAACACCACTATTCTCTTTTGGAGCAAACCCTTCCACTCCTTTCCCCAATAAGTTCTTAACCTTCAGGGCCTTGGCTTGCAAGTCTGCTGACTTGCAAATTATCATGAGAGATCCATTATTCATAGTGCTAGCATGCAAAACATCACCTATTTCTTTCTTAATCGCCTTTCACAATTTCAAGGGACTAACTGAACCAAAGCCTTGGCCTTCCCCTTTCATTTTAAAGAAAACTTTGAAAGCATTCCCTTCCCTTTCATCCATCTTTCTAGACTTCGGTTGATTGTTATCAATGTCGCTGTCTTGAGAATTGTAACCTCTCCTGTCTCTCTCTTTTCTTTTCATACAGGTAGTACTGACATTAACCCACTTTGCCTCAACTCCAGCATCCCCCTCCCTCTCAAGATTTACTTAACCTGTGGGCATGGGCCAGCCCTGATGCTCTTTTACTTACAGAGAAGTTGTTGATTAAGAAGTTCCGAAAATAACAAACTCAAACAAACCACACGCAAAACCGCCTCTGGCCGTCTCCTGGCTCTCCAGCCAAGGAGAAGTAGAGTGCAAGTGCCGCTACCGGACCTATACAGGCCGTTGGCCGACACTAACACTACTACTCCCCACTCGACCTACCAGGAGCACAATCAGACATGGCCAACTATATTAAACAGTTTAACAAAGTATTAAACCACGTGACCATTAAAGTTTGTGTCAACTCACCAGCCATCAACCGAGACAGAGCTCTCGAGAGGAATCCTTTGACGTGACTGGTGGCTCCCTTTGGATGATTGGATGAAGATGTCACATGACAGCATAGTAATAGTCAATGATTGGATGAGAGCAACATGGAGGAGCACAGCTACGGATTGGCAGATTGTTATGTCAATCATTACTCTACAAAGTGGGTCACTTTGCAATTTGGGCGGGGCAATATTATGAGCTTTGAACCTGACATTATTCCATAGGTGTAGGTTTAACAAATATTGTGTTGGGTTACGAGTTTTTGAGTCGAATACATTTTAGACAGTGTCCCAAGGAAAACTACAAGTTCACCAGATGGTTAATAAAAGAAGGCCTACTTCGAAAATGGATGAAATGCCCCTCTTGCTCTCATGTTATGAAGTTGAAATGGCCCTACGGCAAAAAGAAGACAGCATGGTGAGTAGAACAACTAATGTTAGACATGTGCCTTATTTATTAATTTTCTATGTGTGTGTAAGCATAGGGGAGTGTGCAGCATGCAGCCATCCAATTATATCTGATAGAATTCAGTGCCAAATCCCATATTTTACGACAATTTTTTTTTTTAATAGAGAAGCTATGAGTGGTGTACATACAAAGTCACATCTAGAAAGTCACAATACAAATCACACACAGCTGCAAATTTTAATTTTTAAGTAAGCTACTGTTTATTTGGTAGAGATAGGGGTGTTAATGTTTCCCCGAAATTCTACATATCTACAAAATCTGAAATGAAAAATGCCTTTTTAACAATTTTAGATCACATTCCTGGTCATATTGTTCACCTAATTAACAATAAATGCCACCGCTTTGAGATTGCATGGGGAGAGGGAATCACAAGGACTATTAAGAGTACAAGTGCACCTTGTTGAATCCCAATCTTAGCTGTTTCAACACCTATACGTAAACATCTTTGTCCCCCTCTTCATCTTCATTTATGTTACATTTTTATTTAGTGAAATCAGTACAGTATCATAGGTTTTTATTTTGTTACATTAACCTTTGGATTTAATCATCAGGATATGCTGAGATTCCTGTCACAAAGGGAAAATGGTGCCGAGGTCCATCCGAAGTGGCTCCATGTTTGAGAATTCTCACATTCCACTGCATATGTGGGTGCATTACATCTACAGGTGCGTGGTTTTGCATTGTATAATAACAAAAGCCATCAAAGACAAACTCTTACTCGGACCATAATGTTTTCTTTAAATGTTCTCACTATACTGTTGGTTGGGATGGGTCCTATAAGAGCCAATGCTTATGTGGCGAGGTGGAGGTGAAAGGATATAAAGCTAATACTGTTACCAAGAAAAGGGCTCGACAACGCCACCCTGGGAATTTCACCCAGGGAATTACTTCTTCAATACAAGAGACACAGGTTCGTTTACTCAAAAGGGGCATGAGACGTGGTTCCAAGTTTTAAAAAAAATACACTTTTTATTAAACAATCATTTTTCTTTTTTAAAAAAAACATTCACACAGGGAGGGGGAAAGAGGGCTCCATGCAGCCACCAGCGTTTACCTGCGACCACACTAGCATTAGCCACCTGATAGCATCAACTATACTACAAAGAGAGAGGACACTTACCACAGCCAACAAACGCAGCAGCGCATACAGGGGGGCCAGAGCAGCACACAGGCAGTCGCCCTACAACACAACACCAATGCCTTAAGCACGTGGGCAAACAAACGACCAGCGAGGTGAAGCAGCGTGCAGCCATACCTGTCGGACCAGACGACCTCCGACCCGGAAGTGACGCAGAGGCGACGATGGGAGCGCAAAGGAAGAACCGGTGGGAGGACTGCCGCTTTTGTACCGGCCCACCTCATTAGCGGCCCCCAGCGGCGCACATTGTAAACAATGACAATAAGCACCTCTATGCTGCTACACTTACAAGACAGTTTATACAGTATATAGGAAGAATTCTGAATATTGGTCGAATTTATTAAGTATGTGTAATTGTATAAGTACTGGGTTGCGAAGAGTCCAATGTAGTACAAAGGTCTTGTAGATTTTTAGGTTTTAGGTGGTTCCTGGAAATTGTCTCAAAAGAACTTAATTAATTGGAAAAAAAAAAAACCACACAAGTTCAAAAGAACTTAACTTTTCTAAACAGACACTTCACTGTGCTAATTTACTCAGCATCCATTTTTTCGGTTGTTTCTTAAAACTCTTCAAAGATACAGCAGATTTAATTTGTTTTGGGATTTTATTCCATTCCTCCCCTCATACAGGAAATGTTCTTCACCCTACTTTGCTTTTGAGATTTGTTGTTTCAGGTTGAATACACTCTTGTATTCAGGCTATGAGTATCTGCTGTGTCTGCAAATGGGACTGCAAATGAGAAATTATTGTTATAATTATGGTTTTAAAAAGACCAATGACAACTTAAGAAATTGGTTTTAACCCCCCACTTCTAAATTGTGTCATTGAAATATTTATCTGGTTGATCTATTACAGATTCACCCAAGGCCTTCGACTGAGACAAGTGGACATGTTGTCTAAAAACGTGTATTTGATGTTGGTAAAGTCTGTGCTAAACTCAGCTACTGAAAGTACAGACACTATACATACATTTAAAACCTGTTTTTGCCTGAGGTGCTTGGAGGTGTATCTCCTGTATCTCGAGAAGTAACTACTGCATTATGGAATAAGATACATTGTAGTTCATTGATGCAATAGAGGGGAATGTCGGTTTTAAGAAACCACATTATTCCTACACCCCAGAACAGTTCAATATTTGTAAACATGCACCACTACTCCAAAGCTAGAGAGAACTTTTGAATTTTTGACATGTGATTTATTCTCTCCCATTTCCCACCATTATTGCAGAATCATTCTATTGTGAGTGCCATTGTCCTCATTTTGAAATATTTGCTCTTGTGAATTTCAGTACAACAGAGGACGGGCAAGCAACAGGAGTTCCTGGGTGTTTGGAATGCTAGGGATTAAGGATGACAGGAGGAGATCCATTCTTAAGATTGTGCATCACCGTTTAGCCAGGCATGTCTTGCCTCTAATAAAGAAGCACGTTCGTCGTGGAAGGTCAGTCATTTCAGATGGGTGGAGGTCTTACCGCCATCTTCAGGATGAAGGTTACAATCACCTGACTGTCAACCATCAAGATTTTTTTTGTCAACCCTGTTACAGGTGCACATACACAAAACCTGAAGAGATTTTGGGGTATTTGCAAGTCAACTATCTGGAGACAAAGAGGGAACTGCACACAAAAACTCCTGAGGGATCACATAGATGTAACTGAGTGGACTCATTGGCGTGGAAACCATCACAGAAACGGAACACTTGGAATGCTTTTGCATAACATTGGGAAAAAATATCCAGTATGAAACCTGTCTGAAATGTAGATGCAGATATCAAGTTGATATTTATACTAGCAGTCAAAAGTTTTGACACACTAAATGTACTGTTACCTCTAAGAAAAAGACTGTTATCATGGACATGAAGGCCAAAGGCCAGCTCCTTCCCTTAAAGTATTAGAATGCAAGTGAGCTTCTTTGTTCAGTTAAAAATCTGTTGTATTGTATTGGAAATGTGAAATATTAACTTGTGCAGATTTTGTTTTATCCTTGTTAGTGCACAGGGGAAATAAATCACCTGATGCAGTAGTTATAGAGCAAGTTAAGGCTGTGAAAGTGCAATGTTTGTACAGTTCAGTACATTTGTTCTAAGCTTTGACAAATGTAGTTTAGCTGATAAAGAGCTATAAAGTTCATGTTGAGCAGGTTTTATATTTTTTAGATTGTGCAATTTTTTGTATTTTTGTACTTAGTATTGTGCAGTATTTTATATTGTGCTGTTTTTTTGTAAGCAGGCAGATTTTGGTTAAAGGATCACACAGATTTTCAACAATAGAGTACCTGTATTATACCTGTATTATATTGTACCACAGTAGCCAGAACTGTAATATTATTACTTTCAATAATGTTGTTGTAAGCTACTGTTATTACCTGCATCTCTCTCTCTCTCTNGCTTTATAAATAAAATTGATTGATTGATTGACTGTATTATCATACAGTATGACTTGCTTAGGTTCAGGTAACTTTATTGTCCCAAAAGGGAAACTTTTCTTGCAGTCAGGACAGACCATTTAAAACAACACAGAATGAATAATACAATACATAAAAAAACAATACAGTACATCACAATAACAACAATAAAACCCACAGTGAAAAACAGTCATTTAAAATGCTAATTTCACATGTGCCTTACATATCAGAATTTAAGAATTAAGAATTTAAGGCTAGTATGGCCCTGGCTTTGCGGAGGACCTGCTGGTCAAATATAACAGCTAATGACATAATGACATAATGACATAATGCTTATACCATATTGTATGACATGTTTATATACACTGATACTTGTCAGTGTTTGAATTTTCAGGCAGACCCCATTACCTGTAAGTTAAACTACACAGCAAGTTCAGGCAGTATTTGTTATCAGCCTTGGGAAAACCTGAACCAGTGGTTTAATAAATGAGGTATCTGTACTTGTGCTGTCTTTGTTATTCTACCACTGAATGAGAGGGAACCTATAGGTAGATCCATTTTTTTCAAAGGTGTAACCCATCACTTGATCATTGCAGTAGTTATGTGCTATAATATATTAACTAAGTGTGAAAAGGAGGCAACTTTAGATTAGGGAACATGTGTTGGTTAATAAGTGTTCAACTACTAGTGAATTAGTGATCAAGATGTCACTTTAGTATGGCGAACATATTCTAAGTAACAAAGACTTAATTCAGAGTTATTTGGACACTATTAACACTTGTAGTTTTGTGTTTTGTTATGTAAGAACAGACCATATTCATTAAGTGTTAGTAAGGGAGAATAACTATTCTTGTGGTACTACCACCTTATAAAGTTCATACTAAGCAAAGCATATTGAGATCGTAATTCATATACAAGAACTTCCTTACTTACTACTAATAAGCAATAATTCTGAGGTTATTGATGGAAAACTCTTAGTTAATGGCTTACTGGTTGTATAATAAGGCCATGCAGAATAAGGCATTAATAAGTACTTAATAATGACTAATTAAGAGCCAATATGTTACTAATTTGCATGCTAATAAGCAACTAATTAATGGTGAATAGGTGTACCTTAATATAAAGTGTTACCCTTTATTTTGTTTAGTTTGATGGTGCATTAGTTCAGTTGTAGCACGCACAACTTAACTTCTGCACAGTTTCTTTTAACCTGTTTCTCTTTCTTTTGAGTTACCGTACTGGGGGTGTTGCTGCTGCTGCTGCTGGTCATCTCAGGCTGATAAAAGGGATGCAGCCCAGGAAAAGACCCGTATTTATGCAGGAAGTGGCTAATAGGGACGTTCCAAGTGTCTGCCACTCATGGGGAGGGAAGTTTGCTACTTTAGTTATTCTCTTTTATTTTCTAAGGAAGTATTGGTTGTAACATTATTGATTGTTTAGTATTAAGATAATTTACATTGTGGGGAGTTTTTGTTCTATTTTGTTATCTGTAGTTTAGTTTGTTGTTTAGTGTTTGTGTGTGAACTCCCTTGTGTGTCTCTACTGGTCTGATCAGTCAGTATATAAGTTCCCCATTGTGTTAATTGTTAGGTCAGTTTTTCATTTTGTTAGTTGTGTTAGGTCTGTTGCGTTCATTCTTTCCTAACCTAAGTTACATTTGTCAATTTGACGTCTTTTATGGTACCAGCATTTTGAGATTTTTTTGTAAATATTATTTGCTACTTGTTAAAATAAAACTCTTTTTCTGAAAAGCCACCTGTGTTTCTCATGCCTGCCAACTCAGTCCCTCACACCTGCCTAGGAGATTACTTCAAAGTAGCACAATTAAGATACCTAGACTGCTGGTGCAATAATGAATATGATGCAAAATGGAAAGACATAGAATTAAGTCAACTGGATACCCCCCTTCAATCCATACAGGGAGATAAAATGTCGATGTCCATACATTCAGATAAGTTAAGCTACTGGACCATGGTCCCCTTCAATATTTGGTTTACAGAATGTAAAAATCTAAAACTGGAGGGAAACACTTGTTTGTTAAGATGGGTGGCATACGATAAAGATTTTGTGCCAGCGAAGCTAGATTCAAAATTTAAGCAATGGGTTTGGAAAGGCATAACATCATACTGTGTGATCTCAAACAACATAGGCTTGGAAAGCTTTCAATATTTTAAAGACACTTACGACTTAGACAAATGGGATTATTATAGATATTTACAGCTTAGGCATCATTTTGATAAAAATATTAAAACTACTGAGGAAACAGAATTGAGTCTTATTAACATATTTAGAAATGCTTATAAAGGTAACACTCACAAAAGACTGGTATCAAGAATATACAGAGGCAGTCCTGGCTAGTTTCACGCCCTGGGCGAACCACCCCTCAGCGCCCCCCCTCCCTCACATAGATTGCGCCCTGGGCGGTCGCCCACATTGCCCATAGCAAAAACCGTCCCTGAGAATATATTCATGTTTACAATCCTCAAAGAACCATTCATCCTTATATGTTAAAGCCAAATGGGAGAAGGAATCAAACATAACTCTAACAGAGGAAGAATGGTTAAATATATGCAAAATACAATCCTCCACCTCCAGCTCTGGCCAATGGCGAGAGTTTGCATGGAAGAACATTATTAGATTCTTTATCACTCCAAGAATAAAATATTTACAGAATGGTAGACCAGAATGTGGGATTTGCTGGAGACACACAACTTAATGGCTGATCATTTCCACACATTTTGGAATTGCCCAGCAATACAAACCTATTGGCTAGAGATAGTAGTAGAAATAAAATTAATACTGAGTCTTGAGATCGATCATAGTTTTGGCACTATATATTTAGGTAATATACCACCCGAATTAAGTGCTCAGGTCAAGTATCTTCTTAAGATATTACTTGTAGCTAGTAAAAAAGCATTGACTAAGAAATGGCTAGATAAGGACCCACCAACAATAGGAGAGTGGAGAGCAGTAGTACAGGGAATGTATGAAATGGAGAAACTGATCTTTTCTTTAAGACTTAACAAAGAGAAATTCCGTAGGTATTGGTCAAAATTGTCATTATATATGTGACTGGGTAGTGCCTCTATTTTCATCCTTGTCCTTACACATGTGGTCTAATTGTACTATTATATTGTACTAATATTGTACTACACATTTAAATTGTTTTTATATATGCTGTGTACCCGGTGAATATATAATTGTATTTTATTTTATATTTATTTATTTTTTTCTTGTACCCTGGACTAAGTTGCTTAAAGGGCTTACACTAGATCTGCAAACAGATCTGTAAGATAAAGGTGATAAGACATTGGACATTTTAATTTTCTATGACAATGACAAGGACTGAGATTGGGATGTTTCGGACTCAATCTCCCCAAATTGATGCCCTGTCCATGATTTCTTTGTACATCTCTCCATCTCTCCAGGACTACTGAGAAAAGTAACCCTTAACACATCTGACTACTGCTAACACAAGAATTGTGATTTGTAATTTTACCTGTTGTAGTGGGAGGGCTTTAATTAATGATACACAAGAGATGCATGAGAGTCATAGCTGCAATCTCCCGACAAAAATTGGACAGCTTTTGTGCTGGTAGGATTATTATGCAAAGATAATTCATCATGAACATGAACAAACTGAAATTGATCAGAAAAATTGGATTTAAACCAGCTTAGCACAGAACCTTTAAGGCCAATTAAATGTTCCAGTCCCTGTAGCAGAATTTGATGGTCAGTTGTGTTAAATGTGGCACTAAGATCTAATAAAACAAGTACAGAGATGAGTCCTTTGTCTGAGGCAATCAGAAGATTATATAATTTTTACTAGTGCTGTCTCTGTGCTATGATGCACTCTAAATCCTGACTGAAATTCCTCAAAAAAAAAAAAAAAAAAATATTGCCATGAAGAAAGTCATACAGCTGGTCTGCGACTACTTTCTCAAGGATCTTTGAAAGAAAGGGAAGATTAGATATTGGTCTATAGTTGGCTAACACCTCTGGATCCAGGGTGGGCTTTTTTAGTAGAGGTTTAATTTAAGCTACCTTAAAAGACTGTGGTACATAGCCTGTTAATAAGGATATATTGATCATATCTAATATATGAGTGTTAACTAAAGGTAAGACCTCCTTAAGTAGCCTAGTTGGGATGGGGTCTAAGAGACATGTTAATGATTTAGATGAAGAAATCATTGAGGTCAGTTGTTGAAGAGTAATCGGGGAGAAGCAATCTAAATATCAGGTCTTACAGCTGTATTTGAGGGCAGATAGGTACTGTGTGAGGACAAGAGGTCATAAATTTTGCCTCTAATAGTTAGAATTTTGTCATATAAAAAGCTCATAAAATCATTTCTGCTGAGGGCTAAAGGAATCCCGGGCTTAATAGAGCTGTGACTCTCTGTCAGCCTGGCTACAGTGCTGAAAAGAAACCTAAAAAGAACTAGTGCATTGCTGGGCACATTGTTACATGTTGTTGTAATTTATATGTAACAGACTCAAAAATCTTTTATGGTGTCACTGAGCCCCTCTTCTCCTTTATGGGAGGTTCATGGCTTGTTCATTGATGCGCAAAAGGAGCTGATCGAAAATGAGCCCAAGGGACCTAGGGCACTGAAGGCTTTGAGTGTCACAAGATGTGCAGCACAAATATACAGTGGTATAGCTCTGCTCAATGACATGGATTCTGTGGTGGAGACACCGGATTGGATTCAGACCAGTGATGGATTTGACCGGGACACATCAGGAACTGCAATGGCACTTAGAGTTCTGTCTCCATCTGGTGGCCTTGAGAAGAACTCTCATAGTGACTGGTATTCTCTCAAAATACCTCCAGGATATAGACATGTACATCAACACAGCTGCACAGCTTGTGGATGCAAGACAGAGATGTCTGTCCTTAGGACAGATGAAGTATAGGTGGAGCTGTGAGAAGAAGCAGAGCTGGTTGCCTCAAAGATCAGTGTTCAGTGGAGGGAAATAAGGAGCAGAAAGGTTTCAAAGAGACAGGACAACAATTGGCACAATCAGACACAAATGAGTCCAAAAGAGGTGACAGCAGTTAACTTTTACTTAGCAATTCTTGACCTCTATGCAGAGCATTACAGACCAGATTCAGCAACGACACCCTATGGCCCTGATCACACAGAACACATTTTGCAGGTTTCTCTCTCATCATTTCTTACTGCTGCTTTTGTGTTTAAAAAGCATGACTGCTCACTGGGCTTGTAGACGTGATAGATCGAGAAAGTACTTTCACTACTACTATCATAAAGCATATCATTTTGATACAGGGATAGATTGCTACTGACTATTTTACAAAAGATTGAATTTCCCCTCAGGGATTAATAAAGTATATAAAATTAAATTAAAATTAAACCACCTAGGGGCGTAAATATAGACAGTGCAGGCAGTGCAGTTGCACTGGGGCCCATGGGGTGGAGGGGCCCGACTGCCACCTGGAAATACGCCCTAGTTCAAAGAAGAACTCACATTTAAACAAAAATGGTGCTATTTTCCATACATGCCCTAAATAAGGCAAATTCATCTCCATCATGGTTTTCTGGTTTTGTAAAACAGTGTCAATCTATAACAAATTATAAACTTATTCTAAATAAACTATTTAAAACATTCATTTACCAATAAAAAACTATCAAGTTAAACTAATAATTTCCTATTTTCTTTTGTAAATTTGTCTTATACAGATATGTAATGATGATTGCTTTGTAATATGTATGTTAATGTGTGTGTGTGTGTGCTTCATAACTTGTAACTAGGGCGTAATAGGGCCCCTCATAATAGCGTGTACTGGGGCCCACTGGAACCACCACCTAAATTATTAAAACTTAAGTTAAACAAAGAGGAGTTGTACATAAAAACCTAATAAGAATTAAAACCTCTTCTGTGACAGAAAGACAAAACAGAATTAAATGTGGACTTTTAAACATCAGGTTTCTGTCATCTAAAGTAATGTCAGTGCATATCAGATAATCAAATTGATTTACTCAGCCTCACTGAAACCTGGCTGTGCCACCATGAATATGTTAGTCTAAATGAATCCACTCCTCCCAGTCATAATAATACTCACATTCCTCGAGGCAGCGGCTGAGAAGGGGGAGTTGCAGCCATTTTTAACTCTAGTCTGTTAATCAGCCCTAAACCTAAACTAGATTATAATTCATTTGAAAGCCTTTTCCTTAGTCTTTTACATCTGACCTGGAAAACCTCACAGCCATCTCTTTTTGTTATGGTGTACCATGCTCCTGGTCCATATTCTGAATTTTTATCTGAATTCTTAGAGTTTTCATCAAGTTTAGTTTTTAAATCAGATAAAGTTATTATTGTCTGTGATTTTAATATTCATGTTGACATTAATAATGACTATCTCACCACTGTGTTTTTCAGATTATGAGACTCCATTGGCTTCAGTCAGAGTGCACATAAACCCACTTGATTTCTTATTACTTGATTTCTTATTACTTGATTACACGCCACTCAGCAAAAGCTACTATACTAGATGTTTATCTGATAGTGCTATAACAATATTTAAGGAACAGATTCCATCAACATTAAATTTACTACCATGTCCCACTGTAACAGAGGTTTCCTGTACTGAGCTTTTAACTCTCCCAAATTGATTATCTTATTGATAGTGCTGCAGGGTCGCTGCAAACAACACTCAATGCTGTAGCACCTCTTAAAAAGAAGAAAACGAAACAAAGAAAGTTAACTCCATGGTACAACTCCCAAACCCGAAAATTTAAACAAATATGGCAAAAATTGGAAAGAAATTGGTGTTTTACCAAGCTGGAAGAATCCTGTTTAGTCTGAAAAGTCTAACCCCCTAACCCCTAACCCCTAACCCCTAACCCTAACCCTAACCCTTAAAACGTAGAGGAAGGCCCTCCACAATGCCAGAGCAAACTAATACTCAGCATTAATAGAAGTAAATAAGAACAACCTCAGATTTCTTTTCAGCACTGTAGCCAGGCCAGAGACAGCACTAGTAAAAATTACAAGTGATCCTCTGATTGCTTTGGATAAAGGACTCGTCTCTGTACTTGTTTTATTAGATCTTTGTGCTGCATTTGACACAACTGACCATCAAATTCTGCTACAGAGACTGGAACATTTAATTGACCTAAAAGGCTCTGCACTAAGCTGGTTTAAATCCTATTTATATGATCGATTCCAGTTCATTCATGTTCATGATGAATCATCTTTGCATACTAAAGTTTGTTTTGGAGTTCAACAAGGTTCTGTGCCTGGACCAATTCTATTCACTTTATATAAGTTTCCCTTAGGTAACATCATTAGAAATCACTATGTAAACTTTCATTATTATGCAGATAATACACAATTATATCTATTGATCAAGCCAGAAAAAACAGATCAATTAACTAAGCTCCAAACATGCCTTAATGACATATAAACCTGGATGAACTCCAATTTCCCTATCTTAAATTCAGACAAAATTGAAGTTATTGTTCTTGGCCCCAAACACCTCAGAAACTCTCTATCTGAAGATATAGTTTCCTCTAGCACAACCGTAAGAAACCTTGGAGTAATATTTTATTAAGATTTGTCTCTTATATAAACGTATAAAAGATATAAAAGAAACTTCAAGGTCTGCGTTCTTTTATGTGCGTAATATTGCAAAATTAGGCCAATCCCATCCCAAAAAGATACAGAAAAACTGGTCCATGCTTTTGTTACCTCAAGGCTGGATGACTGCAATTCCCTAATATCAGGTAGCTCTAATAAGTCTTTAAAAACTCTCCAGCTGATTCAGAATGAGGCAGCATGTGTACTGACAAGAACTAAGATGAGAGATCATATTTCTCCTGTTTTAGCTTCTCTGCATCGGCTCCCTGTAAAATCCAGAACTGAATTTAAAATCCTTTTCCTAACTTAAAAAGCTCTAAATGGTCAAGCTCCGTCATATCTTAGAGAGCTCATAGTGCCATATTATCCCACCAGAACACTGCGCTCTGAGAATGCAGGGTTACTCGTGGTTCCTAAAATTCTCCAAAATTAGAGCAGTAGCCAGAGCCTTCAGCTATCAGGCTCCTCTTCTATGGAACCATCTTTCTGTTTCGGTCTGGGCGGCAGACACCGACTTCACATTTAAGACTAGACTTAAGACTTTCCCTTTTGATAAAGCTTATAGTTAGGGCTGGCTCAGGATTGCCTTAGACCAGCCCCTAGTTAGGCTGACTTAGGCCTAGTCTGCTGGGGGACCTCCTATGATACACCAAGCCCCCTCTCTCCTTCTTTCTTTCTCTCCTCAGTTTCTGAAAAGTTGGTTCTTCTCCACTTGCTAACATTCACGTCCTATTACTGCATATTGCTAACTCAGATTTACTGCATGTCACTAACTCGGCTTCCTCTCTGGAGCCTTTGTGCTCCACTGTCTCGTAGGTTCCCTTATATCCTAGCTATGCCTGGATCGTGTGTCGTGGTTGCGCTGGTGCTGCTATTATTAGTCATACTTAGGGTTGGGATCCGGATCCGTTTTTTTTTGGAACCGGGTCCAAAGTTCCGGTTCCGGAACCGGTTCCATCACATTTGGAGTAACGGTTCCTACAAACGGTTCCTAGATTGTAAAAAAAAAAACGTCACGTGCATTTCCATTAGAGTGCGGCAGGGGCCGCATATTTCTGTCCGAACCCGACCGAGCCCGACATTATTTAATTACTAAAGCACTGAGTTTGTGTCACACAGTTGTTATGGTTACAGGCTATTTAACAGGCCGGGTGTGCGCCGTGCGTGTTCCGCGGAGAGGGAGACCTCCGTGTTTGAGACGGGAGTGGGCGACGGGAGGTCCGAGGCTTCCAGCGAGGGGAGCGGTAGAAACAAACAGCCAATGTGTGTGTGTGTTCTGTTCAGGTGTTGTCACGTAAATAACAGTGCCCAAGCATGAATGCATGTGAGTATTTTTTATTACATTGCTGTGGTTAATTTGAGGTAATAGTGTTACTGTATAAATCAGAGAATCACTTTTTGTTGTTATATATTCTCAGGGAGATGATACAAGCTCTAAATCTGAAATACACACCACACACAAATGTGTATTTTCATCTAATTGTACTGTGCAACAGTTAAAATAAAGTTTTTGTATTTGTATGATTGCATTTGTTTTTATTATATACTTGTTTAAGTATAGCAAGTATAATGAATATAATGTAGGAATCGGTAAGAGGAATCGGTAAGGAATCGGACCGTTAAGAAGGAATCGGTAAGGTATCGGACCATTAAGAAGGAATCAGTAAGGAATCGGAATCGTTAAAAATCCTAACGAGTCCCAGCCCTAGTCATACTTCTACTGTTATTACACACATTATTTTTGTCACAAACATTGTGCTGGTCATTCATACCAATTTTGTTACATTTGGTTGATTTAATAGTGTTGAGCACCCCCTAGAGGTCATTGTGAGAATAGACTCATTAGTTGACAACATCAGTCTCCATTTTAGTTGATGCATGACTGGAGCTAGTATGCAGTTAAGCATTTTTTCTCTGTGAAGTTTTGAGAATATATGCCTGAGTATTTCCAAATACTTTTGTAGTATGTTAATGATAACTGGATGATTACTGTATCCCTTTTGAGTTATTTCTACAAAATTTAAAATGTGTACAGCAGAGCTTGTTTTGATTTTCATGCTGGGCTGTTAAGCTAGTTCCCTGGCTAATTAGGTAAATAAGAAAAGCTTATTGAAGAGGTTCACTCAAAACTGAATTAATATTGATTACCTGTAAACACTATATATAATTTCTTTAATATTTTTTATAGCTGTTTTGTTTGACAATGTGGTTAAAATAGGATTGTTCTGGTGAATGTACTCTTACCTGTAATATAAAGAGGAGGCAATAATCATATTTTATTTGTATATTGTGTTTCGGTTTTACAATGAAAAGAGATTCAATGAAACAAATGAAGCTGGAAGAGCAAGAATCTCAGTAAAGAAATAAAACTCATCTAAGCCTTTATTGGATAACTTATGTTAACTATGTCTAGTTTGGCAATGACACGTCAGGCAAGGACTGAATAAACATACACTATCATATATTAATATATACTTACAACATATGCTACCACAATTACTGTTATTATTAGTATAATATCATTACTAAAATTAATGTTATTGTAGTTATTGTCATTACTGCCTGCCCTGTTTCTCTCTCTTTCTCTGTCTCACTTTCTCTCTCTGTCTTTCCTTCTCTGTATCATTTTGTCATATGGATTACTGTAAATCTATTATGTTGATCTGTTTTATACACACAACACCTATGGCATGTGTGTTCGTCTGGAGGAGGGATCCTTCGTCAGTTGCTCTTCCTGAGGTTTCGACCATTTTTTTTCCCCATTAAAGGTTTTTTGGGGGAGTTTTTACTTATCCGCTGTGACAGAAATTGAAATTGAAAAGAAAGGAAAAGAAAAGTAGAGAAAATCATGACAAAGATGGGTTTGCATTTTTTAGGGCATAGACATAGACATATTGTCAAAACTGTTGCTTCACACTCTGTTGATGCTCATTTTTAATATTTTAAACCAGTGGTTCCCTAGTCTCGCCACCAGACATTTAGAAATCTCCGCCTTCTGATAGTCTGGGGACACTCCTTTCTAAAGTGTGTTTAACACACTGGCGAAAACGGCCGGCAACAAAGCAACGCCTCTTGCATTTTTGAAAAGGACACGCCCTCCCGGAAATGTGCGCTCCCCCTTTTCTCATCCGTAAGGCAACAAACACACAGAGAGCTTGAAAATGGATGCAGAGAGATTTAACTCTGTTTTATCAAACGTGTGCTCAGTCCACAGGATTGTGGAAATGAAGGACTTACAGCATCTTGAGCCATTTTGTACCGCTACACGTGTTTCTAGTCGGACTATGTTTACGAGCACAAGAGTTCAGCGAGCCACAGACGGACCGCCTTGCGGATTTACTATTGGTTCTGCAACATAGGGAGTTTTTTTAAACTCTGAAATTGTATCCACCCATCTAAACACAAAATCAGGGAAAAAGTCATCAGTCTTTAGTTAAGCAAAGCGTCTAAAGACTGACTTGTGAGTCTAGTGGTTCCCAACCTTTTTCTTGAGGGACCCATATTTTTACTATTGTAGACTTTGGTACACACTGTATTATAGAAGGGTGCCGCTGGTGATCGTTCATCTGGGTGATGCTGCGTTATCATGTTCAGTGTGTTTCCATTCATATACCTACAATGTATGTCGTTTTGCTTTGCATCCTAAGGATGGCTGAAAGCAGCAAGGATAAGGAGCTGACCTCCAGCGTGTTTTTTCCTCGTAGCAGTGATCAACACACCTGGATAAGGCCATTGAATGTGTGATAGGATGTTGGATGTGTTTCCATTCACATCTTCTACAACTGCAGAGCAACACCTGCACACAGTCCCGTTTTTATACATAACTCTTATACATAATACGCTATTATTAATATAAGCAGGGGGCTTTAATACAAAGTAATAACCACTGTATGTGAAGGCGTGAATGAGTCAGACCTGCACAGCACTGGGTTTGATATGAACTGTAATAAACTGGAGCTTCTTGATTAGCTGCTGTGAAACAATATGACCTTCATCCATTTAAATACAACATTAGTTCTTCTGAGCCCATTTTGGTCAAAGTAACTCACAAGTAGTGTAATCAGTAAAGTAACTTAGGCTACCTTCAAATGAAGGCAAATATATGTAAATATAGGACAGTGTAGAACTGCTTATATTAATAACAGCATGATGATATAGAACGATTGAATAGCCCACTGTAACCAATAGCTTTGGACACAGGGACGGGCAGGCAGAGGATTAAATCCAGATCAATTTTGAGGTAGGGATCAATATTTTTGGCCAATCATATGAGACACGACAGATAAATGCTGAGGTTAGTACAAATGAATGGAAACACACTGAAAATGATATTACAGCATCACCCAGATGTGCAATCACCATCAGCAGCCTTCTTAAATGTATTCTGTAATATGACACAACAATCTTTAAGGATTTTTTTCTGTTGGCACAATGGTTGAAAGGAAGTGGTGTGGATCAGTGTGGATGAACAGTTTTCGGGTGGTAATATGTTACGTGACATTGTAAATGTAATAATATCACCTGAAATTATCTTGGTAATGTACTATATTACTTTGTTACTGCTAAAACGTATATTACTGTCACCCCTAACACTGTTTGCAAACACTGTTTGTACACAGATCTACAACTTTATTCAGTCAACTGGAGTCAACCATGTGTCAGTTAAAGTCCAAATTATTAGCAACAACCACTTCAGTTATTAAGAATGACTTGTTACAAAGCGACCTTGTACTCAGAAGGCCAACTTTTTGGGTATAGCATTCAGAATTGAGGGCAGATGAGCAGATTCCCTCTAAAGTGATGGAAGTTGCAGGTTTAAGCTCCTCCATGAGGCGTTCTGTAACACATTCTTGTAGATTCATATAATCTGACAACAACAAACTGATAACAGACTGAATAACAAAATCCTGGTTATTGTCACTGTTATAGCCTATAATTTCAAAAATTTGGTAATATTTTATAATACAGCCCTTGACTTGCGGTGTTATTACCTAACATTTTCTGGGTCAGTCCTAATATCATCTATGATGCAGTTCATATAAACTACTTCCTAAGACCTTAGTCCTGATCAGTATTACTTTCATTGAAAAAAAGCTATGACAAATTTTTTTTTGTCAAGACCTATTTTCCATGATGAAAACAAGATGATAACAAGCTAAAAATAGATATTAATAATAAAAACTAAGATGTAATCTATGTTTAATTTTTGTTTATGAAATGTGATGAAAATGTTGGCGGTGGACTAGAGCGGCCGTGCTTGTAATTATCTTCAAATGCCGCATGAGTGACAGGCTGGTAAATTCCGGTGAATAGTCTGCACCAGGATGTTTCGCTAGTTGTTGGACAGCAGAGGAGCAAGCGGACTTCACAACTGACCCCTGCAGGACTCCACTCATTCCGGACTGTCTTGAGCAGGTTTATGGTTTGATGCTGTTTGACAGGCAGGTAGGAGGCTCAATTATCTGTGAGTGTAGCTGTGCTGTAAGTAAAATGTTTGAACTCAGGTCAGTTTTCTCTGACAGAGATGAAAGTTTAATTTTAATCACCAACTCTGTGAGAGGACACAAGTTTCAACCTCCATACATGAATTAGCCTAACTGGATTAGTTTAATGATGAAAAACATATAGAAAATATTCTGACAAAAAGTTGACTAAAATGTCATGATTTTTTGTCTATTAAAACGTTTTTTATTTTTGTTGATTAAAGCTACACTAAAACAGATAAAAATGACTTGAATGTGATTAAAACTATAAGTATTTTCATCTCAAGACTAAGAATAAATCTAAAATAGCTGACAACATGAACACTGGTCCTGATGCCAGAGTATATAAACAAACAATTCAATGAAGTTATGGTTTTAAGATATTTTTGGAAGATAATGCAGTACTACTCTGTTATCAAACTGCTGTTAGTGCTGTAGAATTTTCACTTCGGCTAATTCACTCACACATTCACACAAGTATGTGGCTAACTCAAATCCGTACATGTCATCCACTTGAAATTGACTGTTTTTAATGAGTCCAGTCTTCAGTAGTTAAAGAGTGTAATTTCTGATCCCTCATGAACTACATCATCTAGTTACTGCAGGTTTTCCTGTGTTGCCAGTGGCCACAGTTTTAGATGACAATCACTACTGGAAGATGTGACACCTGATTTGAATGGGTAGAAGAGTGCAGGAGTAGTTGAAGTGGATATGAATCTATGCCTATCATGGTTTGCACTGCTTTAATATCAATAAGCGAGAGACTCATATGACTCATCTGTGACACATAAAGACACATAACAGCTTTTATTATGTAACTTTCTCCTAACTAGAAAAAAAGGCAATCTGGAGAATTTTCACGTAAATTACAGGTTGACTAAATACAATGCTGAGAAGAATGCTGTTTCCGAACAACTTCATTTGACAAGTGAACAGTTCTACATTTCATCAGCTTATCATTTGAAGTTCCAAGACTAAATTGATTATTAGAACTCCTGAAATGAATGTGAGAATGTTATAAATTAAGTTGACATGATTTAAATCAAGCCAGGAGTATTTGATAAAACAGTACAGTAGCCTATTGTAACTGATTACAAGGATTTGCTGTGTGGTTGTTTTGCATGCATGGTAAGTGGATGTCAACACTAACTGAAAATTAGAAGCTGCACAAAGATAGTTATTACAGGGCTGTTATATTGAATTACACTTTACTGTGAAGAGGTTTCTATTTTTCAGCTTACTGAATGGGTATGCAAAATAAACCAAAATGCAGTAGAGCTTCATTCAATAAAAAGATAATTTGATAAATATCAGTTAAATACACAAAAGGTGTCAATAATTATGAAAAAGAAACTCCATTTAACCTATTTCTATCATGAACAAGTTTCAATGACAAAGTGATGGAATGATGAAAAGATAAAAAGCTCAAAATGCAGATGAACCAGATTTTATCTAATCTTTTTGTCTTTCCATGATTCATTCATTCAAATGAGACACTTTGAAAACCACCTAATCTGATACAGCGGTGAACATGTGGAACTTGTTCATATACACTTATCGTTCATTACCAGCATGTGCAGCTTTGTGTCTAAAGACAGAGAGCTGCACTTTGCAAATGTAAATCACAAAGCACAGGACACAATAGAAGATGTCACTGATGAAAACATTTATATAGACACCCAATATGACACACAGTGCACAGCATATTCTAGTGATAATGGTCCACTGTTCTTTCCTCAGTTTTTGTCCTAAATGATCAATCTTTAATTCACATGGACACACAATGTGGTGGTATCACCAAAATCTAATAAAATACAGCAAGGAAAAACCGAATATAAATTGAGCAAATGTTAGAGATTTAAACATAATACAACTTGGAGTCTGGCGGCACGGTGGTGTGGTGGTTAGCACTGTCGCCTCACAGCAAGAGGGTTCCTGGTTCGATCCTGGGTGTGGGAGCCCTTCTGTGCAGAGTTCGCATGTCCTCCCAGTGTCAGCGTGGGTTCTCTCCGGGTACTCCGGCTTCCTCCCACAGTCCAAAGACATGCAGATTGGGGACTAGGTTAATTGATAACTCTAAATTGTCCGTAGGTGTGAATGTGAGTGTGAATGGTTGTCTGTCTCTATGTGTCAGCCCTGCGATAGTCTGGTGACCTGTCCAGGGTGTACCCTGCCTCTCGCCCAATGTCAGCTGGGATAGGCTCCAGCCCCCCCGCGACCCTCAAGAGGATGAAGCAGTTAGAAGATGGATGGATGGATGGATGGATGGATGGATGGATGGATGGACAACTTGGAGTCAAAGAATGTGCCAAAATAATTTACCATTGCTGTGACTCCAATTCAAGTTTTAATTTTCCAAACTCTTAACACAAAATGGTGTACTGCTGTAATAAAAAAAATGCACATAGCAGACAAAATCAAAACATCTGTATCAAATGAGGTAATGCATAATGCAATACGTTTATCAGAGCATCACGTTGTGTATGTTCATCACTAAATTTTAATCTTTGTTACATTTTTACATAAAATGGCCATTATTAAATAATTCTGTCAAATATAAATAGGCTGGGGCTAGATGTAAGCCCAACCAACAAGTTGCAAGACCTTTACTGTAACATACAGAATCCTGTCTGATTTGAATTATTTGGCTGCTGTTAACCTGGGGCTACCTGCTATAGCAACTGTCTATGCACTGGAGTCAGCTGTTGAAGTTCATGTTGCCCAGCTGTTATTCCAACATATTCTCACTCTGACCTCGTCACATATCAATGCTTGGTCAGGGACTTTCCATGTTGACATATGACGTGCAAGGTACCATGGGTGCATTGGTTGCTGATGTTCTGGGACGCCGTGTCAACTTCAGCTTGTTACATGCATTGTCTGTTTTCAAAATACACTTCTGTTTTCACAGGAAATGTACAATTTGCATACAGTCTCTTCAGTGGCGGCCCCTGCACATTTGGTACCTTCAGCAAGCCTCCCCCCAGTGCCCCCAAAAACAGAAAGTAATTTGCTGCAGCTCAAGAGTCAAAGTACTGCATGTGTTTGGCCAAAATGCAAATAAACAACCTAGCTAAAAATATGTGCTAATTCGCCTTCAGTAACATGTTGTACATGTGTTATACTAATCATATAAATCAATAATAAATAAAAAAGAATTATAAATTAACTTGTTCAGAAGAATAAACAATAATAATATATGACAATGTAAAATAATAAAATGTACAAATCAAACAGTCATCAAGTCATTCAGCCCTTCATTACACTGTCTTTGAATGAGCACAAATTCAATAATACACATTTATGAAACAACCTTTAATATAACCTTCTTTCACATGAAAAACATCTTTAAAAAATAAGCAAAAAGCCTTTTTAGTGCTGCGAAAACATCACCACATTTCTCCTTCAAACAGCTGGATTTATTCATGTTTCTCTACGTGGAACACATCATGAGAAGGTTATAATTTGCCTTCGCCCAATACTCATTTTTACATAAAACGTAAATCAGTGCTGCTTAGAGGTAACAATAACTAGCTCTCCGGCTGATTTCTTGTTCTTGTGGTTTTGACATGATACAGCGTGTTTTGGGCTTCACGTGACATCAGATACACGTGACATCAGATAACTTGCCCATCTCCCCCAGAGAGCAGGTTAAGTGTGACGAGCTGTAGAGGGGGGCCAGGGGGCGACAGGAACCCAGAAAAAAGGCCCCTCTTTTATTTAGTAGGCTTTGCTATGTAGTTATGTTGTTGCCTTACTTGATATTTCAAAATAATAGCAGTAGTAGTATTAGTAAAAAATAGTGAAAGATAAATAATTAGATTTTTTTTCTTCCCCTATTTGTGGCACCCTCTATGGATGATGGTGCTCTTAGCATTTGCCTATACTGCCTATGCCAAGGGCTACACTGAGGGCCGAATTCACAAAAGGATTGCGTGGCTTTTGCAGCCGCTAAACCGGTAAAAATGGAGCAAACAGATCCCGTCTAATTCACAAAGCACGCGCAGAGGGTGAAATGCTCCACTAACTGCGCTGCCAAGCAGATTGCGTCTCGGTGCTCCGGTGTTATTTGCACGTATTTAAATGAGGTAATATGCATATATTTGGCGCAAAAATTGCCCCTTTCTATGCAAATGAGCCTCATTGATAAACAACGTCTAATTCACTAACACCAGCGCTAATAGCCACACGCAGTTTGAGTGAAGTAAATAACGTCTTTAGAAAGCTGGTGCAAACTGGGCGCTCCTCTGTGGAAGCCTCTCGCCCAGACTTTCCAGTGATCGTGGCAGCAGTGATCGTCTGTTAAATCAGTCTGTAAATAATATTTTGACATTATTATTATAATCATTATTACTTTAATGGCATCCGAAGATATTGATGCGTTGAACAGGTGACAGTCTGCGGTCGTTCTCAAAACGCACTTCTGTCACGCACTTCAAAAGCAACTTTCAATAATTTATTTTACGAAACGGGGGAAACAAACGTGAACAAAAACGGTTCCATAATTCATATTAAATTCAAAAGATAACGAAAAAACAGCTACAAGTGAGAGGGAATAGTGATAAAGTGGTCAAACTTGGTCAAATCCACAGCCTCAACCCATCCGACACTGTTAGACTGACTCACCAGCAGACATCACTACATGAGGGTATACAGTATTCAGTACTTTGCCAAACAAAGTCTGCCATTGTTCTGTCACAGTGTTCTTGGCGCAAGGCCAGCATTTATACTTTGCCATGTGTGGCTAATTGCAATCAGGGGCAAATCAGGGGCAAACTGCACTCAGCTGTCAAACTTTGTGGGCGTGTTTGCGCTGGTATATCATTAGCACAATATCCTTTGTGAATAGGACGTTAAGACGGAGCAAACTGCGGGTGCAAATGAAGTGCAATTCAAGGTGCTATCAGCGGCCGCAGTTCATTCTTTGTGAATTCGGCCCTGAGTGTCTTTCAAAATAAACACGCTGTGTCGTTACAACACTGCATATTGACGTTTTTTCCTTCAACAACAAAAGCATGTGGTCATGTTTCCCCAACACAAACATGTGGTTGGGTTTAGGAAAAACAGGATTTGGCTTTACAATCTTCCAGGAAGCAAACACTGGCCTCGGTGGTTATAGGACTCTGAGTCTGTGTTCTTGGCTAGTACAATTGCGCCCTCTGCTGTTCAAACAGAAACAATACAATCAGGGCTTGACATTAAGCTCTAAGAAAAAACATCAGAGCTGTTACCCTGTCAGAAACACAGCCTCTGATTTGTAGGCATTATCGACAACTATTGGACAGCTAACAACAATAACTGTTTTCAACACAGAAAAAACAGATAAATAATCACAGAAGACTTTCGGTGTAAAAAAGTTAAACTTTTCATGAAATCAGTTTTGTCACATCTGTCATCACATTTATCACATTGGTTTGCAAAACATTTCACAAAAGCATAGACCATGAATTATGTTGCTCATTCACTGTGTAAGAATATGCAGAAGAAAACTTTTGTTGCTAGAGGGGTTCAGGGGCATGCTCTCCCGAATTTTTTTTTATTTCCCTGATGTAAATATGTGCATTTAAAGATGTTTGGAGAGCAAAAATTGGATAACAGCAGCTTTAAACCCATGTCAGTGGGCAATAGCATAAATAATCTGTTTTTGTATGTGGGTGATATTACTTCATTACAGTATTTATATCTGTACTGTACTGGTGTTGGGAACATATTTTTAGGCCTCATATGGCGGCACCAAATATGTTGGGAACATAATTTTAGGTCTCACACGGCGGCACCAAATATGCAGAGATTTAAATTTGGGCTTTACATGGAGGCACCAAATATGTTGTGATCAATTGGCTATCGTAAATAATTTATAATTATTAATAATAATTAATAATTATGTTAAATAATGTAACTTAATTAACATTAAATCACCTTGTGGGGCACCATTCCCGTAAAGGGAAAAATGATAGCCAGTTAAAAATATCAGTCTCATAAAATACGCTAAACTATTAATTTGGAGTTTTGATTAATAATTAAATTAATGACAACAACCAAAATTAAAAGTAACACTTGAAGGATTCCGGAGTTCTTGACGCAGCAGAGGTTGACTCTTCATTCACTCTTGTGCAACATAAAGAGACAGCAGGTATGATTCCAAAGAATTATATTTATTCACAAACTAGCAAAGCAAACCAAAACAGACAAATTCTAACTAACTATATACAAGCTTGGTGTGTATATGTGTGTGTGTGTGTGTGTGTATGTGTGTGCGAGAGAGAGAGAGAGAGAGAGAGAGAGAGAGAGAGAGAGAAAGACAAAGGCGGGTGTGGTGATCAAAGAGTCATTTGGCCTACAAAACAAAATGGCTGACAACAGAGAACTACAAGATGGCCTAATCAAAGCTGGCTTCAGGCCGAGGGAAGTGTTTGTCTGACCGTGTGGTCAGGACCAAGACAAAGGAAAAGAATCGGGAACTTTGAGATGCCTGTTTGGGTGTAGCTCTGTTGAAAGCCTATTTGTTAATGAGTCTATGTCTATGTGATTTGTGTTGCAAACTGTCTGGATTGTTTAGTTGTGTGCAAGAATCTGTTTGTGAAAAGTATTAGCAAATTAAACACTTAGCTTTGGCGAAGCCAACTAACCAATGACCTAACTGCAAACAATCACAACAACAACTCAATGACAGTCTTGCTTAGCCTGTAAAGCTGTGATAAAGCTATGCCCAATTGTTACTTTACCGATCCTTAAGTGGATGGGAGAAAGAGTCACTTGGTGGTGTACTGCTTTGTTAGCTGGCAGAAGAAGGCTGGGAAGAGCTGTGGTTCCAGCTGCAGTCTTTGTTGTGTCCTTGTTTCAAAGGTTCTGATCCGAGGAAGCCAGTCGCTCAAGGTTTAGCAGAGTTAGACGCTGGGTGCTAACTCACTTAGTTCCTTGCTGCCGGAAAGCTAGTTGCAAACCTTGTGCTTGCACCTATAACTTTCTGGTTCAGGTTAGAGAGCCTCTGATCAATTGCCCACCTTTGATGGTTCAGGGCAAGGAGCAAGGGTCTGAGCATCTGGGCTGGTCCAGGCCCAGCCAGAAAGAGGTGTGGGCTGCTCCGCAGTTCCCGAGTACAGAGCAGGACTGTTTGAAAGGAGCAGAACTTAGCTTAGAGTTTGGTGACATCACAGAGGGGCATGTCACTGTAACAGTAGTGTCCAATCAAGCTTGACGACTGGTGTCTCACTGAGGTGTGAGATGACCTCCTGTGGAGATGAGTGTCAAACAGCTCTCTTTGTTCGAAGACAAAGAGCACGCAGAGAGGAAAAGCCTGTCCAGTTTAGATTTTAACAAATGACAAATCATCTGTGGATGAATCCCAACACTGATTGAATAATTGAATCATCCTCTTCTCTTTGGTCTCTCTCACTCTGTATTCACTGTCTGCCTCTTTATCTTTGACTCCGCACTCGTCCCTCCTGCCAAAGTGTATGAAAAATAATTCAGTAAAATTATTTCATCTCTGTGTTTGAGTTTGTGTCATTTTGGATTTAAATTGAAACAGTACATAAACATAAGATAAGATAAGATAAGATTAACTTTATTGTCCCACGTGTTGGAAATGTCACAGTGAGACCCATCAGTTATTTTATCACTTGATCCTGATTTGTTTGTTTTTACATATTGTGTGGTTTTAATCTTTGTATATATTTACATTTTATCTTTATTTTATGACTGCATGTTTTGTTAATTGAATGGACTGTGTTTTTATTGTGTTTTATTGGTTTTGACATTCATTGGACTGGATCAAAGTGAACTGATGAGAAACACCTGGAGAGACTAATTGAGTGACACACCCCACAGAGTACAGTTGGTGCAGAGAACAAGTGCTGGTCTTTAAATTGATTGTGGACAGGTGAGCAGGAGGCACGACAGAGAGGAGACACAAGGGAGAGTAGCAGACACCACCTGGGACGGATGGTCGGCATCAAAGAAAGTTGGTTGGTGGCAGGCGGACACAGAGACCACAACGAGAGACCAGACAGCTGTTAAAGGACAAGCCAGAGCCGGAAAATACTTGGTTCAACGCCTACAAAGTGAACCAAGAATATACCTACCATGGTGTGCGTGTGATCTGCTACTCCTGGTGTCAGCCATTGAGTGCATTCTCTCTTTCCCCTACAGCAGCTGCTCCAGAAGGAGCCAGTGCGAATCTGCAGGGCTGGAACAAGGAGCCAACAGACGCAGGACCCCCTTTCCCCTTCTTAAATATAAGTAGCTCATCTTTTAGATTTGTTTTACTTGGACTGCCTCTTGAGCTTTGGACTATTTTACCCTTTTTAATTGTGGACTGTACACCGTACAGCTTACATAAGGACTGAGTGAAACTAACAGGAAATTAGGACATACACACAGTACAAGTAAGATATACACAGTACAGTACATTTTCCGTCTTGGGGGTGGATTACTTAAACCACAGTTTATGACGGGTCCTTATTCTGATCTTCTTGTTTAGGAGTGTTACTGAAGTTGGGAGAAATGACAACTTAAAACGGTTGCTCTTATAGCCAATGGCCCTGAACCGTCTCCCAAATGGAAGTAACTCATACTCAGTGGGCAGAATGTGGGATGGCTTGTCTAAAATTTTTGTGCCGATGTTCCTTACCCCTCCCAGTGCAGGGCTCTGGCTTTTCTGGTGTTCCACGCTGGGCGGCGCTGCGCACCTTTATATACTGGTCTAGCCACACCTGCCATTTCTCTCTTCTCTTCTGGTTACACTCATCGCCCGTGGTGGCTGTGGCCTGGCGTGGTGTGGCATCTGAGCACTGTCTGGCGGTGTTTTGCCATTGTGGCGCACGTCT
The DNA here is from genome assembly GCF_006386435.1 of Epinephelus moara. Lineage (NCBI taxonomy): Eukaryota > Metazoa > Chordata > Actinopteri > Perciformes > Serranidae > Epinephelus > Epinephelus moara. The sequence goes on along the minus strand of NC_065521.1, from coordinate 4,197,047 downwards.
CTCTTTTCTTTCTCACCCATTGCTCTACTCCCGGCTAATTGCTAATATTCTGTGCCACAGTTTGGTTCTGCTATTTTAGTGTCATTTAACGTTTATTTCTTTTGCTGTTTTGGTTTTTCTTGATCAAGTTGGGGCCAGAACCCTTTTCTGGGGTCCTGCTGTTGATTTTGTTTATTGATTCATGATAAATGCAATCTGGAAATCCATCTGTAAAAAAAAAAATAAAATAAAAATTCTTCCTTTACCTCTGGAGGCACTGCCCATAGTTTTTCGACTAACGGAAGTGCAGGGGCCTCGGGGATCGCTCACCCCCTTCACTTCTGCATTGATAAGCAGAGTACCTCTACGCCCGGGTTGCATACAGTTTTCTTTCACATATAGAGAGATGCCCCCGCCTCTTATCTTTCCAGATGATGCCTCCCTGTCCACCCGCACGCAGGAGAAGCCCTCCAGCTGTAGCAACCTGTCCGGTATATCCTTATGAACCCATGACTCAGTTAAGATGGAGTTATAATGGAGGGGAGCAGTGGTTTGTTGCCCCTGCGTCGGAGTCGCTGCCTGACTCTGCCACGCCTGCTTCTTTTCTGCCGGTGGAGTCTTCCAGCAGCCGGCTTCCTTCTTTCTTCCTCCAGCAGATGGTTCGTGGCGTGGCACCTTTGTGCCTGAGAGACAGCAAAAACTCCCTTGTGTAGACATTCAGTAGGCCCAGTTCATTGCCATCAGGTGAGATACATGGGAGCACCAAAAGAAGCAGCAGCTGTACTGATAGGAGAGGCTCATGGCTCGATTACAGGTGCTGCAAACAATTGTTTGTACTCTCGTAGGCCTGTATATTTCAGTATCCACTCAAGCAGAGATACAGTCCATGTCAATGAGCCAACGAGGTTAAGACAACATGACATGCAATCGATCAACCAGAGTAAACAAACAAACAAACAAACAAATAAATTCACAAAGTTTACAGCAGCGTCAGCACTCGCGCCCGGGTCACTAGCAGAGCAGCGCCACTGATTAATGCTCTAGCATAAGCAAACACTGTGTTGTACAATAATATACGTACACGATATACGACAGTTTTACACTGAATTTCTGCTAGGTGTGCTGTTGTTCAATTGAGTCTGTTAGTGAAGAAAGCAAACATAGGGTCAGTTGATATTTAATTATCATAGCCAGCTCAGGGTTAATCCACTGCACAAGCACAACATTGGCACAGGTGGAGCTGTAATAATTCTCATCAAATGATGTCTGACTGGGGATGAATAACACTGAATTACAAACTGCCCACCAGAAAAATGCTCTAGTTAGGTCACGTTACTAGATAATTTTACATTACTTTTTCACCTCACTTGCAGTACCTCACTTCGCATCAATCACATTAAATTCTGCCTGCTGGATTTCCACTCCTCTGAGAATCGCCACCTTAACGTGGTGGAGGGGTTTGCTTGTCCCTGTGAACCTGGGAGCTGTGTTGTCCAGGGCTAATAGCCCCTGGTAGGGTCTCCCAAGGCAATGGTCTCGGGGAGGGACCAGACTAAGAGCGATTCAAAGACCTTAATGACACAGACTTTTCGGGAGATGAGCACCTTGCCCAGTATGGGGACACCAGGGCCCCCTCCTGGAGCCAGACCCGGGGGGAGAGCTCGCCAGCGAGTGCCTTGTGGCCGGGCCTTAGGCCATGAGGTTCGATTGGGCTCAGCCCAAACAGATAACATGGAGCCGTCGCCCTGTGGGTCCACCACCCACAGGGACAGAAATCAGGGTCAGGTGCATTGTGTGCCAGGCTGATGCCTGGTGTCGCGGACTGGCTTTGGGAATGTGGAATGTCACCTCTCTGGTGGGGAAAGAGCTGGAGCTGGTGCGGGAGGTGGAGTGGTACCAACTAGATATAGTTGGGCTAAACTCCACGCACAGGACTGGTTCTGGAACCAAACTCCTGGAGAGGGGCTGGACGCTCACTTTTTTCTGTTGCTCAGGGTGAGAGGCACCGGGCAGGTGTGGGGATACTCACAAGCCCCCAGCCGAGTGCCACCATGTTGGGGTTCTCCGAGACTGAGTGGAGTACCTTGCCTTCTTGGGGTCTCTTGGCAGTGTCCTGCAAGGCATGCCGTCTGGGGACTCCATAGTTCGCCTGGGGGACTTCAACGCTCATGTGGGCGATGACGGAGAAACCTGGAGGGGGGTGATTGGGAGGAACGGCCTGCCTCATCTGAACCTGATTAGTGTTTTGTTATTGGACTTCTGTGCGAGTCATGGACTGGCCATTACGAACACCATGTTCAAGCACAGGGAGGTTCATAAGTGTACCTGGTACCAGAACACTCTAGACCAAAGATAAATGATCGACCTTGTGGTTGTATCATCAGACCTGCGACCGTGTATCTTGGACACTCGGGTGAAGAGAGGAGCAGAGCACCATCTGGTGGTGAGTTGGATCAGATGGTGGGGGAGGCTGCCGGACAGACCTGGTAAACCCAAACGTGTAGTGAGGGTGAACTGGGAATGTCTGGCTGAGGCCCCTGTCTATGGGGTCTTCAACTCCCACCTCCGGAAAAATTTTTCGTGCATCCCGGGGGAGGTTGGGGACATGGAGTCTGAGTGGTCCATGTTCAAAGCCTCCATTATGGAGGCGGCTGCTAGGAGCTGGGGTCAGAAGGTTGTCGGTGCCTGTTGTGGCAACAACTCAAGAGGTGAGGGAGGCCGTCAGGCTGAAGAAGGAGGCGTTTCAGGTCTGGCTGGTCCGGTGGTCTCCTGAAGCAGCGGACAGGTACCGGTTGGCCAGAAGGGCTGCCGCTGTGGCAGTCGCTGAAGCATAAAGCTAGGTGTGGGAGGAGTTTGGGGAGGCTATGGAGAAGGACTTTCGGTTGGCCTCAAGGAAGTTCTGGCAGACCGTTAGCCGACTTAGGAAGTGAAAGCAGGGCTTGTCTCAGGCTGTGCTCGGCAGAGAGGGAGAACTGCTGACCCGTGGAAGGAGCACTTTGAGGACCTCCTGTACCAGGCCATCACGTCCACCGTGAACGAGGCAGAGCCTGAAGACTCGAGGGAACTCTCGCCCATATCCCTGGCAGAGGTTGCTGAGGTAGTTAAAAAGCTCCCCAGTGGCAAGGCGCCGGGTTTGGATGAGATTCGCCCTGAGATGCTGAAGGCTCTGGACACTGTTGGGCTGTCTTGGCTGACATGCCTTTTCAGTGTTGTGTGGAGGTCGGGTACGGTGCCTGCAGAGTGGCAGACCGGGGTGGTGGTCCCCATCTTCAAAAAAGGGGACCAGAGGGTGTGCTCCAACTATCGGAGTATCACACTGCTCAGCTTCCTGGGTAAAGTTTACTCCAGGGTACTGGAAAGGAGGCTCTGACCAATTGTCGAACCTCAGATTCAGGAGGAGCAGTGCGGCTGTGGAAAAGTGGACCAGTTCTTTACCCTTGCGAGACTGCTGGAGGTGTCGTGGGAGTTTGCCCATCCAGTCTACATATGCTTTGTGGACTTGGAGAAGGCTTACAACAGCGTCCCTCGGGGGGTCTGTGGGGGGTACTGCGGGAGTACAGGGTGCTGGGCTCGCTGCTACGAGCCATCCGTTCCCTGTATGACCAAAGTGAGAGCTGTGTCCACATACTTGGTGTAAAGTCAAACACGTTCTTCGTGGGTGTTGGCCTCCGCCAAGGTTGTCCCTTGTCACTGATCCTGTTTGTGATTTTCATGGACAGGATCTCGAGGCGAGGAAGGGGTCTGGTTTGGAGACCTCAGAATTGCATCTCTGCTTTTCGCAGATGATGTGGTTCTGTTGGCTTCATCACACCATGACCTCCAGCATGCACTGGGGCGGTTTGCAGCCGAGTGTGAAGCAGTAGGGATAAGAGTCAGCACCTCCAAGTCTGAGGCCATGGTTCTCTGCCAGAAACCGGTTACCGCCTCAAGTGAAGGAGTTCAGGTATTTCAAGGTCCTGTTCACGAGTGAGGGTAGAATGGAGGATGAGATGGATCAGCGGTTTGGTGCGGCTTCTGCAGTGATGCAGGTGCTGTGCTGGTCCGTCATGATGAAGAGGGAGCTGAGCCGGAAGGCGAAGCTTTCGATATATTGGTCCATCTATGTCCCAACCCTCACCTCTGGTCATGACCGAAAGAATGAGATTGCGGATACAAGCGGTGGCTGGGCCTAGCCTTAGAGATAGGGTGAGGAGCTCGGACATCCAGAGGGAGCTCGGAGTAAAGCCGCTGCTCCTTTGCCTTGAAAGGGGTCAGTTGAGGTGGTTCAGGTATTTCACCAGGATGCCTCCTGGGTGCCTCCCGCTGGAGGTGCCCCAGGCATGTCTCACTGGTAGGAGGCCCCGGGGTAGACCCAGAACAGGCTGGAGGGATTACATATCTCGTCTGGCCTGGGAACGCCTTGGGGTCCCCCAGCAGGAGCTGGAAAGCGTTGCTGGGGAGAGGGATGACTGGGTTACTTTGCTCGGCCTGCTGCCCCCTTGACCCGGCCCCGGCTAAGCGGATGAAAATGGATGGATGGATGCTGGATTTCCTGACATTCCTGACATGTGTCTACCAAAGATTGCATACTGACGACAGGAGCATTCACTTCACCAACCACCCACCCACCCACACATTCACACACAATCAATGACTGTTATCAGAGGAGCAAATTGGAGCACAGGTCCCACGAGAGGACGTTTGAGCTCATGCCACCCTTATGGAGTATGTTGTATGATGTTTATTATAGCATTACATTTTAATGCCACATTTAAAAAAAAAAAAAAATGGCTGTGGATAGGCCCACCATTGTAGTTCATATGTATCTCAATTCAGGCAAAACTAGATGTTTTTACTTAGTATATAAAAGATACCCCGCTCCCCCTTCCTCAAAATGGTACAACCTTCAAGTCCCTCGTCTGTTTGCTACTTGCGCTTGCTTGAAGTTTAACGTTTGACATTAGCCTGCTTTAGCAACCTCAACCAGCTTTGGAATGAGAAGTAATGGCAAGTAAAAGGCAGCATGAATCTGGAGCAGAGAAACGGAAGAAGAAAAAACTAAGAGATGAAGCCTGTGCATCGCTTGCTGGTAAGTCCATGTTTTATAATTCTGTAATAGGTCTAATAATAAGAAAATATGCAAGGTTAGCTATCGCTCAGTGATATTACTCATAGCTAATTTTAGCAACCTAGCAATTAGATTTTATAATGCAGCTGCATGCAATAAACAAATTGCTTAAAATGGGCATGCAGTAAGCAGAATGATGCAATAAACAAATTGCTTAAAATGGGCATGCAGTAAGCAGAATGCTGGAAGGATAGTCAATTACAATTTTGTGGCTCATCGCCGTATATGTTGGAGTTCCATCTAAGGCTCTGTTGAGGCTATGGCAATTTTTGAATTGCTAAATGTAATAGTTTCAGTAATTTGAAATTGGGTAGAGGACAAAATGCCACCAATGTTTTGCTTGCCTCTGTTCTGCATTTATTGGTTAAATAATGTGTATGATTTGAATATTTAATATTTGTTTAGTCTGTGTCCCACTAGATTTACTTACTTACTTATCCCCATTACGCCAGCTGGCGCATAGGGCACCAACAAAGTCCCTCCATTTCTGTCTGTCTCTGGCCATCTTCTCTATGGTTCCCCAGCTCTGATGGTGTTGCTGGAGTTCCTTCTCTATTGTCCTCCGCCATGTCAGTTTAGGCCTCCCTTTCCTCCTTTTGCCTTCCGGGGTCCAATATAGTGAGACTCTTGGGATGGCGTTGATGTCCATTCTGAGGACATGGCTAATCCAGCTCCACCTTCGCCTATTAATAATGCTTTGCATGTCATCTTGCTGGGTGATGTTAAGAAGTTTATTGTTTGAGATGGTCTTGGGCCAGAATATACTGTATGTAGGATTTTGCGCAAGCATGATGTATGGAATGTGGATAGTTTATGGATGTCACTTTCTGTCGTTTTCCAGCACCCCGCACCGTACAGTAGTGTCAACAGTACACAGCTTTGGTAGATGCGGAGTTTTGTTTTTGTTCTATATTGGTGTGATTTCCAGATTTGTTTAAGTTTTATGAATGTTGTGGGTGCTTTGTTGATCCGGTGTTGAATGTCCTGGCTTGTTCCTCCATCTTGATGGATGATGCTTCCAAGGTAAGTAAAATGATCTGTATTTTCTAAAACCTGTTCTTCTATTTTTATATTATATATTTTTTATATTGGTGTACTGGTGTTAATGGGCATGACTTTAGTTTTATTGCTGTTTATAATTAATCCAACTTGTTGGCCATATTGTAGGAGTCTGTCCATCTTTTCCTGCAGGTGCGTGTGTGTGTATGTGATAAAAGGGCTATGTCGTCTGCAAAGTCAAGGTCTTCAGTGGTGGAGTAGAGGGTCCAACGAATCCCCTTGCCTTGTCTTCAGTGGTTTTCCTCATAACCCAGTCTATAACAAGGTTGAAAAGTAATGTTGACATCACACATCCTTGGCGGACTCCGGATCTAACCAAAAAGCTGGTGGTGTTTGCTCCCACAGTAACTGAAAAGCCGTTGTAGAATTGTTGGATGATGTTGACTATGTGGAAAGGGATGCCATAGCTCCTCATTATCTTCCGGAGGCTATCGCGATGGATGCTGTCAAAAGCCTTCTGAAAGTCAATGAAGTTGATATAGAGCTGTCGTTGCCATTCACTGCACTGCTCTACGATGTTCCTGACAGTGAAGATCTGGTCACTAGATTTGCCCTAATATAATTCTTGTGTCATTGTGAAATACATACTAGATATATGAAAATATCAGTATAATGAAGTGCTTTACAGATAAACAGTAGACTTAGCCCTCTATGGTATACTGTTGCCCCCAAGCACTACCCCTTTAAATATATATATATATATTTTTTTTTCATAATGTCACCAGATATGTCTTTGTCCAATAAAATCAGGGGCTGAGGTGGGCTTGGTATTTGCCTGGGGGTGGAGCAGTCTTTTCAGGAAGCAAAGCCACATGAGGTAGAGTGCCAGCAAAAGTTAAGATAAATATAACTTTTCTACACATTTAAATTGAAATAACTGTTTTTTTTTGCCTCAGGGCAACATTGTGCAGATGTAGCACTTTTGTTAGGGCAGTATCTTACTAATGGATGGAGATGCCCTGGGATGGAAAATTAACACCATACTCAAGGTTTTTGCTGTACTCTCCACTATTGTTTGTAGGAAATGGACACAAGAACATTTTATGGCCGAAAGAAAGAACAAGTTAGAGTCATTCCATCCAACAGTGAGGACAGTAAGCTTGAGGAGGACAATGAGGAAGAGTGGACCCCAGAATCAGGTTTGAGAGCCTGTTAGTAGGTCAGGGGTCAGTCAGTTGAGTAACATATGTAGTGTGTGTGTGTATACTGCACATGTGTGTGGTGTACGTGTGTGTGTATACTGCACGTGTGTGGTGTACGTGTGTGTGTATACTGCACGTGTGTGGTGCACGTGTGTGTATACTGCACGTGTGTGGTGTACGTGTGTGCGTCTGTGTGTGTATACACGCAAGTGACCCTGTGTGTGCGTCTGTGTGTTTATATTCATGTGTGTAGGCGTGTGTGTGTGTGTGTGTGTGTACAGTATATAGTGTACACACACACACATATAGTGTATAGTATATTCTGTGTGTGTATACACGCGAGTGTCCCTGTGTGTACATCTGTGTGTTTATATTCATGTGTGTATGCGTGTGTGTGTACAGTATATAGTGTATGTGTGTGTGTGTGTGTGTGTGTATACACATGTGCATCTATGTGTGTCTGAACTGTATATCCATGTGTCCCTGTGCATGTGTTTGTGTGTGTCTATGTGTACATACACATTTGTATGTGTGTATGCATTTGCGGGTTGAAAAAACATTGTCTAATGTATCTCCCTCTTGCTAATCCTCATTCCATGTAGTATTAAAAACCTTGGTGTTTTAGAACCCCCGTCGCACACTGTTGCCCTGAGGCAACAAACCAATATCTGTTTGGGGGGGGGGGGGGTATGTGTCAAATTTTATGATTGATATATTATCAGGGACCCACAAGCTCTCAAAAAATGGAGTGACATTTTTTTTCCCCCCTAAAATAAAAAGTCATGCCATAGAGGGTTAGGCTAATGCATATGATGAAGTTTTTGAGGCAGTGGTTGTCCTATTATAAACAGTTGGTCAATATAGGTAATGGATATGAAAGCCGTTGCCAGATGGTATAAAAGGGAGTAGAGTGTTACATAGTTTTTTATTTGTCATCAGAAAATCCTAATCTTTACGTATTTAATTTAGCTCTTGCTAATCTTTTTTTTTCTAATCTCTTTTTTTGCATTTCTAAAATATACGCAGGACAATGCTAAAATATGTTCAAAGAGGAGCACGTGGCCAAGAGGAAGGTTCAGATGACGAGCGGCCATCTACCAGCAGTGAAGCAACCAGTCATCAATCCCAGCATCCCCAGCATCCCGAGAAAAGATTGCACTTTCAGATACATGTTTGTGTGTGTGCTTGTTTTAATGCTGTTACTTCCTTTTATTCCTTTTTCATGTGTATAGTTTTTTTTGTTCAGCTATGGTGATCCTGCTGTTATTCTTATTATTTTATTATATTGTAATGCTGCTAATTTGTTATGTTATGATCATACTGTTATTATTTTTATATTACATATTCATATATACATTTGCATATTCATATTTATATCTGATGTCACAATTGTTCAAAATATAAATGGCAAAGTTTTGTCATGAACGTTGTTTTTTTTGTTTATTTTTTTTAGGTTGGGGGGAGGCTGGGTCTCCGAGACCAATTATGCTTAGGGCCTCCAAATGGTTAGCAGCGGCCCTGCAGCTCGTACAGCTGGATGGTGAGGTAAGAGTAGTCATGGCTGCTTGAGAGTGCGCTCAGCTTGATTCTCAGCATAAAGAATTACAAACCAGACGTCCAATTGTTGAGGTTGTTTATCCAGTTAGAAACCATTGTAAAAACAAAAGGGATCCAAAAACTGCATCATAGAAAAGCGGCTTAAAACTAGATAAAAGTCTGTTTGTGAGAGAGCTTTTCGCGGATACCAACACCAAATGAATGGACAGATTGATATCCCTGAAGTTGAACTGACTTGGTGTTATTGTGACCATTTAGTGTTCCCTTCATTTTTTGAGCAGTGTATTTCTAAGTATGCACCTTGGAAAATATACCCAGGTCCTAACCTTGGTGACCTCAATGGTCGATCTGCACTCAGTCTGAAGTGACTCCTGATGAAATAGAAACAAAGAAAGCAGGAGAAGCAGCAGCAGTGTTGGGGTTGTGGATGTGAGGTGGGAAAGTCTTTGAGGGGACAACACCTCCTTTGTTAGTGTCCTACTGGACAATCTGAGGTTCCCTCAGACTGCAGTGCAACATTTTAGAAGACTCTCTACCCCATCCAACACGGTCAAGCCCTCTTCCTTAGTGAAAGTGAGATGTTTTTCAGTGTGGTGTTGAAGAATGTACAGACACTACAGCAATCCTCTGACCAGGTCACACTATAGCTCTTTTTAAATAGGAATTGTGCAAATTTGCAGGAAAGCCCAAAGGGCGTCTCGTTCTTTTTAAACCAAAAAGGTTTCGCCAATATGTCTACCCTACGAGGCGTAAAATTGGGCACCTTGGATTAACTCGCCAGTCCGGCTCTGTGTGTCTGAACGCTCGCAGCTTGCCGGCAAAACGGCCCAATATTCGCCAAAAATCTGGCAGTGTAAAAGGGGCTTATAAGACCATGGACCTTACCTGTGATACAGCACTGCAGTCATGCCAGGGTTGGACTTGTCACACAAACCGTTGTTTTTCATGTAAGGGAAGGAAGAATATCACAGTCAACTGGATGTAAATGTAAGATTGGCTGCAATATTCAGTTCACTTTATGTTCTGTTTTGTTCATCCCCGCTAACAGACTGCATGTGTGAACTTTTGAACTGATGCACTGTGTCTTGTAATCAAAGCAATGGGGAAAAACTGAGACAAAATTAGTATTATGTTGCAATCCTGCTCAGCACAACAGTGTAAAATAGAAACATGTTGCATTGCCTCAGTGATATGTATGCTTATTAACAAGCATTTAACTTGTGCTATTATAAGGTGTGTGTATTCGGAGGTCTGAGGATGTGATTCAGTGTTTTGTACTTTGTATGGAAGGAAATCATTTCGTGTTTATAGGCAAGAATTTGATTCAGTCAGTTTGGCTCTTTGCATCACAAGTTTTGCATATTGAAACTTTGCTTTAAAAAAAAATGAGCAATTGGAAAAAGCATTATGTGGAAAACGTTTTTTTTAAGTTCTCAGAGAGCACCAACCTCTATCAAATTCTCTACATTTGTGTTTTTGCTCTTGAATTTTAAGCTGCATCTTATGTGCATGATTGTATCTTATTTGTAACTGTTGTAATATTTGCAAAACACCCTACATAAAAAGAAAAAGAGACGCACAAAAAAGTACAGCGACCATCTGATAACGTCCTGAAAAACAGGATACCTGATGAGGTTAATAATAATGGCAAAACCTTTGAAAAGAAATCGAGATTCGAAAGGACTCAGGCTTCCGCTATGTCTCGGTGGCATACTGTTAGGTGAGATGACCTTTGAAAAAACAAAAAATAACCTCAGAACAAGCTGTTTACACCTGTTAGAATGTCATACAGCATGTTACTGGGCTTCCCCCCCGCTTACTGCTGTTAATGCTTCCTCCTCAAACATGTATTGGTGTACCATTTGAGGTTGTTGATACTGAAAATGACTGAGATGACAAGTTTACACAGAACAATCATTCTGACACCAGGAAATAATATTTCTGAGGAGTTTCAAACAAATATGAGATGTTCATCATTGACAATCATCAAATCTACAACAAATATTTTATAGAAAGTTTCCAAACTGCTATTTCATTCAAGTTTCATTAAAGCTCCAAAAGTGGTACTTTCAAATCACAAGGAAAGTGGTTTTTTGACTGAATTGCTGAGCCTCATTGTAAAGGTAGTGCTGTTACCACTTTATCACTGCTGGTGCACTTCGGTCACTGATATCTATTGAATCTGCTCAGCACACAGAGAATTTCATTCACAACATGAAAGCTGAGGTGGAAAATAACTAAGTACAGTTGTTTACAGGATAGTTGTGTCATTGTTTCAAGTTAATTACTAAGATCTGTGAACATGGTGACATCACCATAAAGAAGTCAGATGACAAGTTGACAAGTTTGAGATCTTTATTCTAACCTTAAATAATCAGGTAGTCTCACTAGGTTTGTTGTTTTGCCAGCCTGATCTCAGTCCGAAGTCGTTGAATCCCGGTGCTTAGCCGTTCTTTCACATTGGCATGATCCACTGCCGGTAGGTATTCTGTAACGCCACCCAACAGCGTCAGGGTGCAATGCGGCCAGACAACAATGCAAGTTAAGAGGGCAAAAGTCCATGGGTCCATCAACCACCGCCTTTTACCAGGGAGGCTGGTGTCCACTTCCTGTTAGATTGTAAAGCCAAACCATGTTCTTTCCTCCTTTTTCCTAAACCCAACCAGGTGTGTGTATTAGCTAAATGTAACCACATGCGTTTAATGTTGAAAAAAAAAAGAAGTAAATTTGCAGTGTTGTACTGGCATAATGTGTTTATTTTGAAAGAAACTGTATAAAAACTGTACATTTCCTGTGAAAACAGAAGTGTATTTTGAAAACAGACAATGCAATTCAGCCCATTCCCATTCCAAAGTCATCAAATAATTAATGACAAATTAATAATAATTTCTGATATGCTGCTGGATGGCTGGAAGACACCTGCATGAAACGTGGGCGTGCGACATCAGCTCCTAATGCAGCCTCACAACATCTGTCACAGTGGTATGATACACTGCTGGATGGTGTCAGGTTCATATGCTGCTGGTAATGACATAATATACGAAGCTGGAAAGTCCCTACAGGGCAAGCGGTAGGGGAGGTGGATGGATCCAACAAACCCTGGAGCCAGCTGTTAATGTCCTGTATGAATATAAAGCCCAACCATGATGTTTTTTTCTAAGCCTAACCATATGCTTTTGTTGTTGTCCCAGCACTGGTAGCGGCGTCCCGGAATGTCAACGGCAGATGCAGGAGGATACCTAGTGCGTAATATGTAGACATGAAAGGTCACTAACAAAGCGGGGATACATGACGACTTGGGATGAGAACGTATTGATCATGCACACAAATGTGCCCAACCCTCATGGGTATACAGGACAACATTACAATATTGTTTGCAATCAAAAAAACATGTATCTTACTTCCCAGTCCCCAAACAAAAATAGAAATAGAACGCTTTATTTTTTCAAATAACACCATTGTCATTGCTGTCATTTTAGGGTAGAGTGTCAGATCTGGTTTTAATCAACACAGGTGGTATGACCAATAAAAATACAAGCATGGGGGGCGTCGGTGGCTTAGTGGTAGAGCAGGCGCCCCGTGTACAAGGCTGTTGCCGCAGTGGCCCGGGTTTGAATCCAGCCTGTGGCCCTTTGCTGCATGTCATCCCCTCTCTCTCTCCCCCCTTCACGCTTACCTGTCCTGTCCATTAAAGGCAAAATGGCCCAAAAAATATCTTTTAAAAAAATAAAAAATAAAAAATACAAGCATGAAAGCGATCTTGTTTCGAAGACACATTTATAAACAAAATCATGTATAGCTCTCCTCTAGGTGCTACTTTCTCATGTAGCACACAGCGATGTGTATAATATTTATCTCCTGCAGTAAAACGCAGGCCACAGTGGTTAAGTACATCAGGGCATTCCATGGTCAAATATAGACATGATGGTCAACTGCACACTGGTTTTCCTGTCCTCGATGGGAAAACATCCTTATAACGAAGTCAGGAATCCATTATTATATTCACACTGTGCTAATGGTTTGAAAACCACATTACTATCAAAACAAGTTTCCAGATATCTTGAGGACTAAACAGCTTTAATTTCACTACCATTGTGTGTATGAATAGCAGGAAGATGTAAAATAGAATTATGGGTTCACTTTGCCTCACAAGCATTCAGTATGAGTGTGTGATTCTACAGAAATGTCTGAAGAAAAGCAGACTGTAACCTAGACCTAATTTGAGTTGGAGATGAGCCATGTGCATACAGGTTTGTACCATCTGCATAAAAATGGATAAAGATGAATATTCCTAGTTTTGGCTTTCATTTCTATTAGCAATTACAGCATTATAGTCACCAATGTCAATGTAATTGCTGTAAATCTCTGAACATGGCAACATAGCTGAAAACAAGTTAGAGTATTGTCTGGATCCTCGCATGTTTCTTTCTGGGACATAATTTTAATGATGTTGCTAAAATTGCTGGGATTTGAAACCATAAGAATGACTTTGGTGAGTACAGTGCTCCTATATCCAATAAAACAGATGACTAAAGGGCTGCAGAAGTAAATCCAAAGTTGTAATTAACTGTAGCTTTGATTTAGTAGATACATCTGAGAACAAGGTGCCATTGTTCAGAAGTCTGCCGAGTCAAGAAACCTGAGCAGTCAGATGATCATACAGGTTAGAAATAAATACACCAACAGTTTAGTTCAAATGATTTGGAAGACTGTACCTTACAGCAGCTGTGTGCTGTGAAGGAGATTCTGTGGTTTCCTTGTATTGCTCAGTACAGTGGTATTCCGCATGAGTTCTCCTCAATAATGAGTTAATTAAGGATAAGTTCTGTGGTTCATGCATAAACAGGGAACACAATGCCATGAAGACATTTTAAGGGTAATACTGTGTATCGTGTTTTACCCCACTACACTTATCTAACAGCTCTGATCTCGAGCAACATTGCCCATACACACTAAACAGAACAGAGACTCTGCCAGGCCTATAGTCAGATCTTCTGTTAAGGCGTCCTGGATGCACACCCAGGGGCCCTGTACGGCTCTTGCGTGCACAGAAAGAAAACGCAATTTTATTGGGAAAGTCCCATTACTAACTACCCCCCACGCATCTACATTTGACTGGTATATTAAACACAAAAAACCCACGAAACTGTCAGGTTGTAAGATAAGACACTTCTTGGTTTTTTGGTCAATAAGGTTTGGAAGGAAAGGCTGGCTGTGTTATTTTAACGCTTGTCAGTATGACTCGATTTCATTAAACAGCACCACCAACTGCTGCCTCCAAAATGATCGTACAGATGAATCAGCTCCTCTCTGAACAGTTTCAAAAAAAATTGAACATTTTAACTTTTATGAAGAGAGGATTTATTGTCATACCTTGGTACATACAGACATAAAACAACCAATTTGAAATATAAACTATAAATATATAGTATATATATATATATATATATATATATATATACATACTACACATATATATACAGTGGTGTGAAAAAGTGTTTGCCCCCTTCCTGATTTCTTACTTTTTTGCATGTTTTCCACACTTAAATGTTTCAGATCATCAAACAAATTTAAACATTAGTCAAAGATAAC
>NC_065521.1:4149427-4179884 GCF_006386435.1 Epinephelus moara | reverse complement strand
ATATATATATATATATATATATATATAACAAGTTCATAACAGACACAGTTAAAATCAGTCAGGGTTACATGGCGATAAATCACATCAGCATAGTCAAACACTGACAGGAAGCTTGTTCCCACAATCTTCTTTCTAAAAGATAAAGAAAAACAGGACCTCTTTCTGTATAAAAAAGAAAACAAAAAAAGCTAAGCTTCATTCTTCATTCTTTTTGTNATATATATATATATATATATATATATAACAAGTTCATAACAGACACAGTTAAAATCAGTCAGGGTTACATGGCGATAAATCACATCAGCATAGTCAAACACTGACAGGAAGCTTGTTCCCACAATCTTCTTTCTAAAAGATAAAGAAAAACAGGACCTCTTTCTGTATAAAAAAGAAAACAAAAAAAGCTAAGCTTCATTCTTCATTCTTTTTGTTAGTGCATCAATATGTTGTTTGAAGGTGAATTTGTCAGCAGTCCAGATGCCTAAATATTTATAATGTGGAACTTGATCAGTGATTGTACCATTTTAAGTGCAGATTTGGAGAATACTGTGGTTAATACTTTTGGCTTTGGAGAACAGCATACATTTAGTTTTAGCAGCATGTAATACAAGTTTGACATGTATAAGTGCATTTTGCAACAGCACTGGTCCTAAGATTGAACCTTGAGGGACACGTTTTGTTATTGGTAAAAACTCTGATCTAACATTTCCCACTTTTACACACTTGTCTGCCAGAGGGGTAATTGTTGAACCAATGGCTTGTGGATCAAATCCAATTTCTGATAGTCTTTGCAGAAGGAGGGAATGATCAACTGTATCAAAGGCTTTTAATAAATCGATAAAAAGAGCAACACTGTGCTTCCTATTGTCTACAGCTAACACAATGTCATCTAAAATTAAGGAAGTAGCAGAGATGGTGCTATGATCTGTTTTGGTGGGGGTAAATACAGCATATCTAGCTAAGAATGACTTGAGTTGATTGTTTATTAATGATTTATGGAATTTAGACAGTCAAACAGTTTTAAAATTGGACAGTAGTTGTTTGAATATAGAGTGATCCAGTGATGTCTTATGTCTGCCAAACTCAGATCTGACACAATGAATCATCACAAGGAAAGTCCTGTGGCCCAGGAGGCAGAGCGGGTCATCCATTAATCAGAAGTTCAGCTGTTCATTTCCTGACTTCTCTAGTCTGCATGTCTAAGTATTCTTGGGCAAGATACTAAACTCCACTGCCTCAAAAAAAAAAAAAAAGGTAGCAATTTGCATGCACCTTTTTAAGTAGTTCCAACTCTGGCATTATTGAGAAAATCATCTTAGAATTTTATAAACTCAAATAGTTTAGTACAACCAACATGATTTCCTTTGACCTCAAAAAAACAAATTTTTAAAATAAGTCATCAACTGACTAAAACACATTGATGAAACAAATGTAATTTTTTCTGTATTTACAAACTTCTTTATTTTAAGCATTCAACTAACCCCTTGAATTTTTTTACGGTACAAATTGCTCTCAGTGACTGTTCCATTGGGGTGTGCATGGGTTTAAGCTCAGTAGCCGGTGGCACATTGAATGGTAGCCTCAGCTGTAAGTGTGTGAATGTGTGTGTGAATGTAACATGTAGTGTTAAAAGAGCATTGAGTGGTTGGAAGATTAGAAAGGCACTTTCCAAGTGCCGGTCCATTTACCATTTAAAAAAAGGAGAGTAGTGTGAGTAATATATTTCTATAAATATATTTACACACTTTGGTCAAGTAATTCCATAAATGAGTAAAGCTTTTCACCACATTTAAACCACAGATGGAATAAATGTAGAGAAAGCAGCCAAAGGAGTGTTTTCTTTGAAATTCTGAATTCGGCACTTTCACTATAAAATGTCACAGGCACTGGTAGAATTTCACCTCTAATGAAACAAATACTCACCCCCACTCTGGCTTGAATCAGCTGAGTAAGCCCTTACATCCAACACCTTTGTCAGGGAAGTGATGATTGATGATTTTCACTCTCAATCACCCACACTGAGACGGCAACATCATTTACAGTTCACATGCAAGTCTCCCAAAACCCCGTCAGCAAGAATCAAAACAGAATTCTCACCTCATCATCATGTGCTCAGTCATGTTGTGGGATCAGAAAGTAGAGTCATCAAAGCTTTTATCACACTGTTGAAATTCACACGAGAACACCGTAGTATGCCGTATTGGCTGTACTGTACACAGACACCCCTGTACTTCTGATCTGCGGCGCCAGCTGCACGTGAAAAAATGATGCATCGTTTCCAGCTCACATCAGCATCACTCATGTCTGACAATTTATCAGAGCCGATGCCAAGTGTCTGAAGCATCTAAGAATTCAAATGGAATTGATGAACCGTACAGTGCTGCAAACTGTCTGGTTGAAAAACTTCCAGTGTATTTAAAATGGTCAGGAGAAAAGTGGCCTCATATTGAGCTTGGAATGAATGGATGCTAGAAAAAGCAACAGTGGATTAAAACTAAGTACATTTACTCAAGTACTATACTTAAGTACAATTTTTTGGTGCTTGTACTTTTTTTAACATTATACTTCTACTCCACTACAGTTCGGAGGGAAATATTATATTTATTAGTGCACTACATTTATCTGACAGCTTCAGTTAATTTAAAAATTAAGATTTTTGCACACAAAATGAACAAATAGCTTGTTGAATAGGTTCCATCATCAGTTTAACTCCCTAACAGTTTATACAAGCACAGCTGAAATGATTAGTGGATTAATCAAATAATTAGTCGCTTTACAGAAAATTAACTGCCAACTATTTTGATCATCATTTGTCATTTTTCTTATGTAAAAAACTTTCATGGTCCCATCTTCACAAATTTGAAGATTCAATACTTTTCCTTTTTATCATTATAAAAATCAAACAATCAGTTGATTTATTAATAAAATATCCAGCAGACTAATCCATGGTAAAAATCCTCCTCAGTTCAAAATGAGCTCCACCCGAATCAACTACAGTAAAGACTTGCTTTTACAATAATCCATTAGTCATAAGAATATAAGAATAAGCCTAAAAAAAAAGAAGATAAAAAATAAAAAATAAACTAAATAGGCTGTATACATATATGTTTTAAAAAAGAAGAAGAATAGGCCTAAAACAAACAAAAAACAAACAAAAAAAGCACCAGATCTACTGTGTCATTTTGTTCATGCATTAAAGCCTGATACTGTAAATCAGAAAACACAAGTTTTGCATCCTCTGTCATTCAAGCAGTGCATTTTGTATGATCACAACTTCAACTCACTTTAATGTTGCAACTGGTAAATGCAGAGCTCATTTTAAATGCTTTATATACTGCTGGGAAGTTTAATCTATAATTATACATCATAATTTATGAGTTGATTATATTTTGTATTATTAATCCATGTTTTCAAAGTGATAAAAGCAGACAAAGAAATGTAGGGGAGTAAAAAGTACAATGTTTCCCTCTGAGATGTAGAGAAGTAGACTCATAAAAAAGAACAAAATGGAAATACTCAAGTACAGGCACCCCAGAATTCTCTAAATTTTAATAGCAGTTGCAAAGTATTCTGTTTCTACTCAATACTAAATACTAACAACTACTAATATTTTCATATCACAATTAATAATTAATCTGGAAAATGAAAAAAACAAAATAACAACAACAACACACATAAGAAACCAGAATGTATTTTAAATAAAGCAGCAAAATGGGGCTTGTTCATTAAAAAAAAAAAAAAAAAAAATCAGTGGGAGGATCCCCCGATCCCCCCACAGAGGCCAGGGCAAAGCCCTAGATGTCCTCAAGTCCTAGAAACGGACCTGGATAGAAGTAAGACAAAGATGCAAGGACAGTTTTCCCATGTTGTGCACATATTTACACAACTAACTCTCCATTACAGGACAGCAAAATATCTCCTGTTCATACCGTTTTGTTTTTAGTACAACATTAGTAAATCTAAGGTTATCTAAATTAATGTAGATATACAGTAATTATTTGATTAATATTATAGTAATCTAAATGCCAACTTTCTAAATGGTAAATCTGAAACCTAAATCTAGAAGTTGGCTCACTTTAAATCTTACTGACGTCCAATGACATAAACCAAAAGTGGTTGCTGAACACTCACATGTACGCGCACGCGCGCACACACACACACACACACACACACACACACCCACACACACACACACACACACACACACACACAGTTTTCAGTTCTATTCTCTCACAAGTTTTGAGATACCCTTCTTTGAGACTTTTATACGATGAGGTTTTAACACCAAAAAAGCAATTTCCATTCATCGCTGCTGTATCAGGGTGGTGAGGAAGGTCTCATTTTTAGTGAACAAACACTTTAAAGGAGCATAGCTGTAATGTTCACATGCAGAATATGAACATGAATGCTGAAAATGCTCTAAAATGTCCCTGTGTACTTCAGATTTAATGCAGATGTGAATGTTACTCAGTGGATGTCTAGAGGGCAGAAAAAAACCAACATGAGGCGTAACTGATCAATATACTGAAATTGAAATAAAGAGAAATGCATCTTTGTTATTTGAAAAGCAGCAAGGAACTAATTTGTATTGTTTAGTTCCATTCAAGCTTCAAAGAAATCCTATTTGTTTAGGAACAGCACCAACTACACTCTGTAATACTATAGATGTATTAGGATTCATGTATTCCTGATGGAGGTACTCCGACGAATAAGATAATTAACCTGAACAGTGAAAGCTCTACATTGTTGTTGAAGACAGAACATTTGGACTGAGGCAGATTAAACGTGTGGAAAAAGCCGTTATTTTGCTTGGGTGTTTGAACTTTTGCACAAACACGGCTTGTTTGTTCTTTGTGCTTGGGTATAAAACTGCTTACTTTCCAACAAACATATTTTTTCAGGTTGTCAGAGCAGCGTTTGGAAAGTGTAAAGGTTTTCGTCGCAGTTTCTTGTTGTGTTGTGTTGTGATTTGCTGAGAACATAGGCTTTGACTTTCCTCCGTCTCCTGCTGTGGGTATAAATAGTGAGTGGATATCTCACAGCTTTACTGTGCCCTTTGCCTCTGAGACTGTCACCAGGTGAGTGTTGAGTGTTTACCTTTATTCTAACATCCACTACTAGAAACATTTCTTAAGATAGTAGGATGATAAATATTTTGAAATTATTATTATTTTTTTTTAGTTTTAGCAGCTCAACTGAAACTTTTACAAACAATAAATTGACAAATGATATATGGTTCAGATTTTAATGCGAAGTACACCTCCTCCTTTTTATCTTTTGTCTGTTTGTTACTTTTTTGGGTTTCCAACCAAAATCATGCAATGGTGCAGTCCTCTTCAAACCTAGGCCTGTCTCTTACACTAAATTTGAGCAGCCGAAAACCATATTTCCTGTGAAATAAGTTCCCCTCTGAATCATTTCAAAGTATCTCCCTCGAAGAAGGGAAGACAGAGGCAAAGAGAAGGTTCTGCACGGAGGTGGTACGGTAAGCTCAGATTTTACTGTTTTACACCAAAACTTGAAATCATCTGGCTGGGATCATTACAAAGTGACGAAAATGGGAAAGACTTAGAATATGTGTAGAATTAGAGCGTGTGTTCAGTGAGAGCAGAACACAGTCGATGAGGATAAACCTTGTGAACATGTTCTTGTGCAAATATTTCAAATCATAAATTATTAACAACAGGAGTAGTGTCATGCACAAAAGCTTTCAGAGTGAGAAACACAACAGGCCTTGTTTAGTTTTTGCTGATATTTCTGGATGGGATCTTTTACCACTGCCTCGTGCTTTATCAGGTACTGATACTTTCACGGATACAGGAGCAGATTTTCTTTTAAGAAGTTTTCATTAAATGTCAGCAGCATAGTTCTGGAATATTTTCATAAATTTATATCACACACTTCCACAAAATGATCACATAAAGGTCTTCTTAATGAAACTGAAAATTATGACACTGATCTGTATACCCATTAGAGTGAAATTAAAGGGTTGTTTTTCTAATTCATCAGCAGAATATTGTGATTGTTGTACTGTCAGGTTCTGAAAGTCAGACTGCGTTCAGGACATTTTCAGGCTGTGTATAAAAGACACATGGAAAATGGAGCATTTAATTTCTCACTGGTACCTGAAACACCACCAACACAGCCCTTTACTTTTTTTTTAATGCACAACTATTCAGGGTGAGGGCTTATTTGGGAAATGGGCGGTCTGAAGATCCTACGATAATGGTGTCCAAACGTTTTTAGAACGGGGGCCAGATTAGATCATGTGAACTGACCTGGGGGGCAGCTGCTTCTCAGTTTTTATAAAAGTGTTTTTCAAATAAATCACATACAAATGAGACAAACACAACTGTTTCATCTTTCAGTGCTGAAGTATTTAACATTCCTGTACTCTTGGCTTTTGGCTGTTTTGCTGTGGCCATGTCTGCTACCCAGCAGCAAATGTTGGCTGCTTGGTAACCATTTGTTTGCATGTTCACGTCATGTCTGTTTATGAAAACCCATTAATTCTGCCTGTGTAGTTCCTTCTTGGTGCATATCTTTAAACTGTACGATAGTCCATTGTGAGGTGAACGGAAAATTTGAAAAGCAAACTTGCATAATTGACCAACTTTGTGTGAAATTAGTCCACGTGCCGGGGTGGCCCCGGGGCTGGACTTTGGACATGTCTGTCCTATAAGCACTTCTTTAATGTTCACCTGTGCTGGACTAGTCAGCACAGTATATTCTATATTCTGTTTGAAAGCCTCGTTTTTGCTGCACTGGTGTTGTTGAATGTCATGAGTATAACATAAGCAATACAGGAAATACACACACACACAAAAAATGTAAACTAAAATACTTCTTCACAAAATGACATTTAAGCACGAAAGTTCATTCTCAACCTTGGAAACAAGTTTAAAAAAAAAAAATGTCTATTGTTTCTCTGCTGGGGGAGGCTGTCACATGTAGTTGAAAGCTCAGGAAAAAATGCTAGTTAGTGGAGATAAGACTTCTCTTGTAAAACTGAAATGCTCAAAACATTACATCTTCAAAACCACAGTGTAGTCAGTACGAAGCTGGACATGCAAACACTACAGAAGCCAATATCAGCTGCGGTTGTCACTGATTTTATAGCTCCATACTCTTTACATCATAACATCATTGTCTTATCTAAAGGCGTCATGATGATAACATTTTGTGTAGGCCTCCTTTTTCCTTTTCCTCTGATCATTTCAAATCATTTTATCTGCAGTGATGACTCTTGGTTTGAGGGCTGAGAGAAATGACAAAAAACCAAGAGATAGACATGACACACAGAGACCTGCTATCCCAAAATAAGGATATTATTATGCTGTGATACTGAGAGGACCAGCCTGCTAAAGTACTGCACACAGCACAGCATGACAGAGCTTTTTATAAACTGGATTTCAGGTCTGATTATATAAAATAAAAGTATGCCAAAGTTGTTTCTTTTGTGAGCACACACACACACACACACACACACACACACACACACACACACACACACAGAGCAAAAACATAGTTTACAGATTGTATAAGTCTTGCATATGAAACTACACAATAGAAAAAATGACTTTGATTAGACTCAAAAAAATGAGGCAAAATTTTTCAAGTACGTTTTTCTGTTTTTGATTAACTTGATATTTTAGTGGCCAAAACTCAATACTGTAATATACATCTACTCTATTGTCTAAAATTATCTGTAAGACTAACAGTTTAGTAGAGCCAACATAAAAACACCAACTACATTAATTACATTCAACCAACTACATTAAATTCAACATGTGAATGACATTAGACACCAGGATGAAAATGAATAAAATCAAAGACAATTTTTGTGAAAACTGAGTTGCATTAACTGTAACAGCCCATTTTTAACCATTTTGTAACTAATGAAACACTATCATTTTGTATGTATTCCATCAAATCTAAAATAATTAGTTACATATAATTTTAAAAATTAAAATGACATTAAAATCAAATCAAATCAAATCAAATCAAACCATTGTGTTAGCATTCAGTCATGTTTATTAACCAAATTCATGAACAAACTCTAGTAATTATCATTCACTTCCTGTAACAGCAGAGTCAGTGTAATCATAGTTTCCAAAATAATAAACCTTTTGAAAAGACACTGTTTAAGTGCAGCTTGATGTCTTGTTCAGAAACACGTTCCACTGAAGCATTAAAATTCCCCATGCGATAAAAATACAATATTTGACATTATACAATAAATGGAGAGTTCACTTGTTTTTAATTTTGGTTGATTACTGCTGCCATATACTGACCAGTATAAATACAATATCTTGGCCTGGTGCTGGACAAGCACATTACATTAAAAGGAACTGTCAGTGTTGTAGCTCAGTCAGCACAGTGCATTATAGAGTGATTTGATCCTTCCTGGGAGTCCATAAACTCAGTTTTGGCCATTGGTGGAGATATGGGATGGGAACCATCAGACATGACATCAGACATAAATGTGAAATGTTCCGGCTTTGGAATAGACTTGTGCAGATGTCAGATCAGAGATTCACTTAAAAGATATTTAGTTGGGACATGATGATTGATTTGAAATCTTTATTGTATTTGAACAACTTGTCATTTTTTTTCTAGAATACGTTAACACGTGATATTCAGGAGATTAAAGGGATAGTGCACCCAAAAATGAAAATTCAGCCATTATCTACTCACCCATATGCCGACGGAGGCCCTGGTGAAGTTTTAGAGTCCTCACATTCCTTGCAGAGATCAGCGGGTGGAGCGGCTAGCACACCTAATGGTAGACGGCGCCCCAGACTAACATCAACACAAAATTGAATCCACAGAGTACCTCCATACTGCTCATCCATAGTGATCCAAGTGTGCTGTAGCCCCGACATAAAAAGTTGTTTCGAAAAACGTCATATCTCTGTTTTTAGCCTCACTGTAGCCTGTAGCTCTGACTGCTTCTCTGTGCTCTGTGCTCACGTGTGCGCGCTCAGGGTGATCGGCGATGCACGGTCTCTGAAGAGCAGCAGTCTCGTCAGTACTGATGTCCAGATTCTCAAGTGCAGGCATCGCCAATTCCCAGTCTGAGCAGCAAAGACTTTCCTCATCCATTGGCATTGCTTTGCATTTGAAACAACTACACCACCAGGTTTCCAGTGCTCGACTCCGGTATTCTACGGCTGGCTGAGGGTTAGGCTCATGAGCTGCGGCAGCTGCTTCGTCCAGTGGCCTGAGTTCCGTGCGTATACTCGGGCTCAAACAAATACGGCTCAACAAAGAAATGCTGTTCCTCCTCAATTTCAAAGTCTTCAGACATGTTGGGCTGTCCTTTGCTAAAAGACTGTAGTGCAAATTTTCTTTTAGCTCTGTGGTTACGTTGTCTCCCCCTGCGGTGCACGTGTCACGTGATGTAAACATGGGTGAGCAAAGCTCATGCTTTCGCTAGTCTCACGCAGGCGCGCACACGTGAGCACGGAGCACAGAGAAGCAGTCAGAGCTACAGGCTACAATGAGGCTAAAAACAGAGTTCATATGACGTTTTTTGAAACAACTTTTTATGTCGTGGCTGCAGCACACTTGGATCACTATGGATGAGCAGTATGGAGGTACTCTGTGGATTCAATTTTGTGTTCTTGGACGTTAGTCTGGGGCGCCGTCTACCATTAGGTGTGCTTGCCGCTCCCCTCGCTGATCTCCGCAAGGGATGTGAGGACTCTAAAACTTCACCAGGGCCTCCGTCGGCCTATGGGTGAGTAGATAATGGCTGAATTTTCATTTTTGGGTGCACTATCCCTTTAAGAGTGAAATGTTTCATATGTTTAGAGAAAAATGGTCTGTTGACATATGGTATAAACCAAAACTACGAAAACCAAAACTACTGTCTCATAAAGACTAGCTACAGTGTGGAACCTTACATTAAGTATAATCTTAACAAAAGACAAAGATCCCTATGTGCACAGTTACGCTTAGGAACATTACCACTAGCCGTAGAGACTGGAAGGTTTAACACCACCTCAGAGGAGGACAAAATTTATTGAGAATGATTGTCATTTTTTGTTTTACTGTCCTGTATATGAAGACATAAGGGATGTACTTTTCAGTAAAATGACCTCTATCTATGTTGATTTCTTTTGGTTGGATAATCATAACAAATTTGAGTTCTGTTTCAGAAGGGGAACCTTTTTGAGGCTAAATTTCTTTTCCAGGCCTGGGATAGAAGGCAGAGTATTTTGTCTCAGGACTGGGCAGTAAAATAACATGTACTTTGGATTGTTCACTGCAATGTCATTGTAATGGTGTCTTGTAAACCCATATAGGTTGGGCACATGTTTGTGTGCATGACACAAAATAAAAAAAATCAGTTAATCAATTAATCAATCATATACCCCACATACTAGAACACACAGTATGAACACATATACTGGAGTAATGAGAGCCAAACGTGAGCCATGTCAGTCCAGCAGCCATGTACATGAGCCAGGCGGATGTATGTGGAGCCTGGTTTTACCCTCAGTATTTAAAGTCTCACAGAGAACATTTGAAAGACTTAACAAGAAGGAAAAGTCTGGAAGGATACTTCAGTCAGAGGGTGTTAGTCAGGCTGAAGAGAGTGCAGCATGCACTGGTCACATTATCAAGACCAGTCACACTTGCACAAGATTTCAATTAGTTGTTGAAATCCTGACACTTTTTATTATCTGTAACTTATATAAACATGCATAAATGGATAATTAGTCTTTTTTTTGCAATGTATCTAAATTTGAAATGAAGGTGGTATGAATTGTACTGTTCAAGAAAAAAAAGTCACCTGACAACAATGCCTGTTTTCATTTGAATAATTAATCCTTGAACAGTTGGTTGGGATTATTCTACATCAAAGATCTGAAAACAAGAGTCTCCTACATATGTATCAATGTGATTGGGATGTGTGATTTGAAATATTGGAGTATGTGAGTAATAAACCCACACACCATTGATAGTAGTAGCAGTATGAGGCATCTGCGACTTTCCACACTGTAATGTGGCTGATTACAAGATCCAAACAGGAAATACTTCTCTGAACCCATTTGTGGCCAACAGATGTTGACTCACAGAAATACCGACCAAATATCAACCATCACATCATATCAGTCTGAATGTGTAGTGTTGTGACTAAAGCTCTCCTCACTTTGACAAAACAGACACAGAGACTTTGATGGGTTTCTTCTGGGGGAGATAATGTCAAGAAGTAAAGCCAGAATGAGACACGACAGTGAGAAGCCACAAACATGTTGAGTGCTCTCACTTTCTACAGAATTCTGTGGGTGTGCATTTGCGTAAGACGTATGGTGTTGGCTGTTTGGTTTACTGTATAGATGCACACTTCCCTACAGTCTTAAAAACTCTCTGATGATGACACTCGGGTAGCTGATAGAGGGGACCCGTGATACGTCATTTCCACAATGGTTAGAATTATTACTTGCTTCATGGAGAGATATTTTCATGTCATTAGCTTTGACATAAGTTTCTGAGGGCTTCCATAATGCTACCATGACTTGAGAACATAACCATCATGGCTGCATGCTTTTTAAAATACAGAAGATGAAGCCAAAGACATGCCAGTGGGTATAATGTCAGTATGTGCTGTTGGAGTTGACCACAGTCTTTGTGAAGGACTGCAAACTTCCAATCATACAGAGTGTGAGGCAGCTAGATGCTCAAAAGTTGGAGAATAAGAGTCTGACAGCTTTATGTAACCGATAAAACAAAGCATCATGTGGTGAATTACTATTCCAGGAAAAACCATCTCGGCATCTACAACAAACACAAGTCCCAGTGGTTGCAGGTGACAGATCACCGTGCTGCACAAAAGTGGAGCAGCTTCATCTCCCACTCTTTCTGTAGACTGCTGTGGTGATGCTATCTGTATGTCTGTTTTTAGTGAGTGTCTGTCACTGCACCTGTGAGCAACCTCTCCACCAGGAGGTCTGGTACAGGAAATGTTTTGAACCACAAAAGACTTTAATCTGTACATGGCTGCAGTGAATGCTAGATGCTGATTGGCTGGAAGGTGTGCATTATTTTCAGGTAACCACACAGCTCTGATATCACATTCAAACTTATTCATTCTTCTGCATAGGATCAGTACTGTAATGTTAATGCCTGAATATAGCTGTACTGTCCAAAGTTAACAATATTATATTAAGAAGACAATACATACAGTGAGAAAAATAAAATGAGAGCACAAATGAATAACTCCATCACTTGATTTAGTTAATTCATGCTCTCAAATGAATAATTGATAGACACAAATTAAAAGTATGGCCTCTTGAATTAATTAATAATGTGCACAAATTACTAATTTGCTCTCTTGACTTACCTAACTAAGCCTCTCAAATAATAACTTTATTTATATGGAACCACAGACGATGACAAATTGTTGACAGTTGACAAATACAGGACTGAACTACATTATTGACACAATTGTTGATGACTCCTAGATTTCTAGCATGGAACTTAAAAGGTGCTGTGTCTGGAAATGTATCACTGAATACTAAAGTGTCAAATTAATGCATTAATAATTAGTGCCACGCCATCCCCTGGTATAGGCAGTAGAGGCGAATACTAAGGGCACCATCATCCATAGGTTGCGCCACAAATAGGGGAAGAAAAAAAATCAAAATGTTTACCTTTTGCTATTTTTTACTAATAATTTTACTATTATTACTTTGAATTATTACATAAGGCCACAACACCACAACAACAACATAACTACATAGCAAAGACTACTAAATAATAGAGGCCTTTTTTTTCTGGGTTTCTGCCGCCCATCCCCCCCCGCTCAGTACACTTTACCTGCTCTCTGGGGGAGATGGGTGAGTTATCCAATGTTACGTGAACCCCGAAACACGCTGTATTGTTATAATGTCAGAACGACAAAAGCTCTCTGGTGCCCACTCAATTACCACTACACTACTGAAAGTAGTGGATATGGAGAGAAAGAACATAGAAAAACACAACAGCAACAAATCTAATTATATTATTTCAGTACTGCTAAAACATACAGTATATTACTGTCACCCCAACACTATTTGACACACTTTGTCGCTTTTTATACCATATTATCTGACTTTCCAGTCTTAATCTGCAACTTTTCTTTGTCTTAAAATTATGAGTTTAATCTTGTAATATTTCAACTTTATTCTCATAGATTTATGACTTGATTCTCGTAGATTTGCGATGTTAACCTGTAGATATATGACTTTACTCTTGTAAATTTACGATTTTATTCTTGTAGATTCTCAAAATCTAAGATATTTTTTTCTTTAACATGGCACTAGACCATGGATCAAGAGAGGAAAGGTGGGGAGCAACTGCTTATGCACAGGGCCCAGAATTTTGGGCTCCCCCCCATCAGTGTTTAGTTTGCACTGTATTAACATACATAGTGCAGCTAACTTACAGCATTGATGAAATAACAGCCAATGTATGTGTTGATTGGACTAATAATCTAACAATATGTTATTGTTTTTTCATTACAAAAAACAAAAACAAAAAACAATTAGTTCAAGAGCACAACTGAAGTCATGCACATGAATGAGTCATTTTTTCCTCCATGACATTTGTGGGGCTCTGAAGTAATGTCAAATGTTTTGTATGTTAAATATGAATGTGCAACGTGACCATTGATCCAGAGAGGTCAAAGGAACATACAATACAGTGTAGTGAAATAGAGATATAATGTGCACACAATGAAAACAGTAGCATCAGAATTCTACAGGTACTGAGTTACTTAAATATGGGTCACATAATCAGACAGGCCCACCAAACTTAAATGCCACACGCAAAAAAACTCATCCTATCAAAACAGTATACGCATCAAAGGATTCTAACAACACAGAGCAGTAGGTATAACAACTGAACATTACAGAGTATTATTATTATTACAGTAGTATCTGCCTGTTTTTGTCTTACAAAGAGAGACACCATCATAAAACCCTTTACATATGAGTGCAGATGGTGAGTGTGAGTTCATGAGTTGATTGTAATTTGTAAATGTATAGGTGTTGTGAGGATGTATGTGCTTTGTTTGCTGTTAAGATTAATTAAGATTAGTTTCTCAACCAACAAAGTAATGGCAAAATATTTTTTTTAAGAAAAGACTCTCAAGTTTCTCTGATCCCATCTTTTCTGGTGTCTTTACAACACATTTTCACTCCGACCTCATCAATCAATCAATTTCAATCAATTTTATTTATAAAGCCCAATATCACAAATCACAATTTGCCGCACAGGGCTTTACACCATATGATATCCCTCTGTCCTTAAGACCCTTGCAGCCGATAAGGAAAAACTCCCCCCCAAAAAACCTTTAAGGGGGATAAAAAAAAAAATGGTAGAAACCTCAGGAAGAGCAACTGAGGAGGGATCCCTCTTCCAGGACGGACAGGACGGACAGACGTGCAATAGATGTCGTACAGAACAGATCAACATAATAAATTAACAGTAATCTGCATGACACAATGAAACCGAGAGAGAGACAGAGACAGACAGAGATGCAGGACAGATGGTAATGACAGTAGCTTACAACAACATTAATGAAAGTAATAATATTATAATTATAATTACGGCTATTGTGGTACGATATGTTGAAAGTATATATTAATATATGATAGTGTACATATGTGACAATAATCATGTGTATAATAACAGTAGAAGAATGACTAATGATAACAGCAGCAGCAGGAGGCATCAGGCAGGACCACGGCAGCAGCACAACCACACGTCACATATCAACATTTGGTCATAGGATTCCTGTCAACATATGATGCACAAGGTGCCCTGGGTACATTGGTTGTTGATGTTCTGGGACACCATGTGAACTTCAGCCTGATACATGTGTTACATGTTTTCAAAGTACACTGCAGTTTTCACAGGCATGTACATGTACAGTTTGCAAACAGTCTCTTTCAAAATAAACACAGTACGTCAGTACAACACCGTGAAATTGTTTTTTTCCTTCAACAACAAACGCACATGGTTACATTTGGCCAACGCATGCATGTGGTTGGGATAGGTAAAAAGAACAGGGTCTGGCTTTACAATCTTACGGGAAGCAAACACTGGCCTCCCGGGTGAAAGTCGGTGGTTGTTGGACCCATTCACCACTCCTTCCACCTGCCCTACTCAGACATCCTTAAATTCCATTGTTGTCCCGCTGTGTTTCCCCTTATTGTTTAATGGCGCCTGGCCACATCAGGGGGAAACACAGTGTATCATGCGGATGTGAGAGGACAGCTTTCTTCGTCGGTATTTGACGCTAGAAGTCACTGACCAAGCGCTGGATTTCGACAACTTTGGAGTGAGACCTGGTTGGTCTTTACTCCTCTATGACAGTGAATGGAATATCTTTGGGTTATAGACAAAAAGACATTTAAGGATGTCATCTTGAGCTTTAAGGAAACTGGATCAAAATTTTTCACCATTTTCCGACATTCTATAGACCAAACACCAAATCGATTAATCAACAAAATAATCATCAGATTAATCGACAATGAAAATAATTATTAGTT
Organism: Epinephelus moara; assembly: GCF_006386435.1. Lineage (NCBI taxonomy): Eukaryota > Metazoa > Chordata > Actinopteri > Perciformes > Serranidae > Epinephelus > Epinephelus moara. Next base: position 4,164,339 of record NC_065521.1, on the reverse strand, counting down.
GCAGCCCTTGATGTTACTGTAAATGCCTGTTAATAGTTGTTTTGTTCAAACTGGAGCAGCAAGAATAAAACAAAAACAAAGCACTGTTCTCGTAAATTTAGCATGGACATGTTTTTTTGCTTTCGCTCATTTTGGAGTAAAAATTGAATACACATTGTAATGGCTGTAGAATAATGACACCATCTGTGATTAAACTGGTTCCCTATATGCCTCTCCTTCATTTTCCAATTCTGTCTATTATTACGATCTCCCAGGAAAAATTAAGGCTCCATTAAGGGCACAAAGGAAGCGCATCAATCACTGAGCAAGAGCATCTGTATGTTAGAAAGCAAACATCCTTGTGTAATAGGTTTGCTGTCTATTGCATTACAAGTTTGTTTGCTTTATCAAGCACATATGGGAAAAGTTATCCTTCAAGGCTTTCTGCCAGAAAGTCCTTCCTGGCAGAAATCTATTAATTTTAACCCAAACCATAATTTTTTTTCCTGACTTTTAAAGAAATCCCTTTCTGACCGACAGAAAGCCCTGAAGAAAGGGTGTCTTTGCTGCTGCTCACCCTGCCTTAGGCTTCTTTATGTAGGTGCATGGAAGGGCAGGGAGGTTAGCTCTCTCTACCTCAGGCTTTACTCATTTTTTTCATGTGGAGGGCAGAGGTGTGCTCTCTCTGCCTTAAGGCTTTCCATGTACTGTAGGCATGTGGAAGAGGCTTTCTGCATAGGCCAGAGGAAAGGCAGGGGGTCCCCAGAACAGAGCCATACCGCCAAATATAATACTGCAAATGGAAATAATGTTTTCTTTGACTAAAGTGTTCCTGACTGAAATATGAATGTTGCACTTTGGAGAATTATTTGTATTTCTAAATGCATCTTGTACGCAGTAAAAAATTGCTTGTAAAAGAGCATGTCATGGATGTGTTCTTTTTCTTCCAGAAATAATAAAAAGAGAGAAAAGTTTATAACACAACCTGGAAGGCCCGTGAAGTATTACTGTCTCTCCTGTTGCTGCAGAGATGCCAGAGACGCCCGGTGAGATTGTTAGATGTGAGCAAGCTCAACCACAATGTGACAACAAGATTAAACAGCTAGAGGAGCAACACCATCCTCTTCCTCCTCCTTATCCTCCTCCTCAGACCAATGATGCCTCAGGAAGTCAAGTATGCAAAAATCACATCATACAGCCATACAACAAACTTCATCACTTTGTCAACACAGAATACACATTAAGTATTTTCCTGTCTTCAAGGTCGTGCTGTCATATCATTATATAGTATATGATTAATTCTATTAATTAAAATTGACTAAACTATTACTCAGCATTTTGATGTTGTGGCTGGTCTCTGTACAGTTGCAGTAATTCTAATGCTAATGCTCTACAGCACAAACTCCAACCTCGTCATATATTAGTGTTTGGTCATGGACTTTACATGATGTCACAACTTCAGCCTGTTACATGCATTGTCAGTTTTCAAAATATACTTCTGTTATTGCAGGAAATGTACAGTTTAAATACAGTCTCTTTAAAAATAAACACACTATGTAGGTATAACACCAAAATGTACCTTTTTTGTCCTTCAACAATTAACAAGCATGTGGTTAAGTTTTGCCAACACACGCACATGGTTGACTTTGTGATAGAAGTCATTGTAGCATGTATGTCATTGTTTAGCCTACAATGCAGTGTTTTTAATATGCAGTTAGCCTCCTTAGACAAGTCTTGCTGTGTTTAAATACTTATGGCCCATAGAATAATGAATAGATGGAAAACAAGCGCCCTTCTTGCTGGAGGACCCAATAAGTCTCATTATGGCAGCAGATACCAACACATCAGTGGGCTGAATGGAGGAGATATGCTGAATAAAATCAGGTGGCTAATAAACTGGTTTTGTAGTTAAAAAAAAAACCATCAAAAGATAATGCGTCAATACTCCACAACAACGGCAGAGTCTTTTTCCCCTTTAAGTAGTCCTGTAACGTTATCCCCTCCACTCATAGTCTCCATATTTCTCAGCTCAGCTGTCTGTTCCATCCGTAGAGACTGACCTCTGGTGGAGTGTGCTGAGCACAATGATACCTTGCCGTAATATAGCATTTCTGTATCAATTTAATAGAAAGAGGAGCATCTCTATTTTCAACACTGTCTCACTCTGACCTTGTTACATATTGACGTTTGGTCATGGACTTTCCACATCCAGATACAAGGTGCAAGGTACCCTGGGTGCGTTGGTTGTTGACGTTCTGGGACACCATGTCAACTTCAGCCGGTTACATGAAAATACACTTCTGTTTTCACAGAAAATGTACCATTTGCATATAGTCTCTTTCAAAATAAATGCACTACGTTGGTACAGCACCGTACCTTCATCAACAAATGCACGTGGTTACGTTTAGCTAACACACGTAAGTAGTTGGGTTTAGGCAACAAAAGCACATGGTTGGCTTCTCACAGGAAGCAAACACCGGCCTCCTGGGTCCTGGGTGAAAGTCGGTGGTTGTTGAACCCATCCACCACCCCTCTCACCTGGCCTAGTTGGACTTCTGCCGCCTAAATTTTTGCTGTTGAGCCACTGTGTATCCCCCTGGGTTTCCTCCCGTACGCCATTAAACAATACAGGCAACTGGCTGTGTATCATGCTGAGTGGACAAGATGACACTTAGTCACATTTTTGAGAATGAAACATGGGCAAAAAGGGAAGGAATAGGCAGCCTTACATGGCAACTTTAGGGGATGAAACCATGCTTGCCCCACCTGACCATCAGGTGGTGTTCATCAGGCTAAAATTATTCATTTATGACAAGCCAAGCCAAGAGAGTTTGTTACCGATAAAAACACCATTAATTACTAATAATATTATTTTTTTTCATGTTGTTTGAATCAATTAATGTCAATTTGTCACAAAAATCCACATGCTGTAGTTGACATTGGTGTTTTTTTTCCTTCCAGTGTTGCAGCAGTATGGAAGGCATTAGGCAGAAGCAGCAGAGACCATCAGTGCTCTGCCAGGTGTCTCAAACAGCTTCCAGACGACAACACAGTATGCAGACACACATAGCTCCACACCACACCAGCAAGATTATCATTTTAAATGACAATCATTTTATGTGTGCTGACATTTTTTAGTATGCGTCATTCTGTTATTCTGTTCTGTCTTCTAATGTGCACAAACTGTGTTAGCCTTGATATAAAATATACAACTGGGCTGTTGAGACACAGCCATTCTGGCACTGGTGCTTGATGTTATTTGCTTAACTGAATGAATAAACTGAATTAGGATTTTTCTCAGCATCGACAGGGACAGTATTTTTTGTTGCATGTATTTCCAAAAGATCAATGCTTTCTTCCCCTAGTGCATCCAAAAAGCAGTGCACCTGTCTCCATTTGCAAGGAAGAGGTAGATGCTAGCTGTCTTCCTGAGTCATCTTCATCACACATAGGCTTCTCTCCCAGGCAAAATCATCACTTCCTCCCTTCAAGGAGACACAGTCCAAAGCAGAGCTCCATTGAGGCCACGCCTAATGATGGGTGACTATCTGAAATTAACACTGAATTACAAATGCAAATGACTATCATAACATAGCAAGATCAGTTGCCATCTAATTCATTGGTTCCCAACTGGTGGGTAGCTGTCCAAAAGTGGGTCGCGGGTTCATTCTGAATGGACCACAAGTGATTTGCGAACGTGTCAAGATTGTAAAAAAACACTGTTTATTTTGAAGTAAAGTGAATTTCTGCATGGAGCTTTTATTTTGAAGTGCTGTTTCCTGCTGTAGAGTGAGTGGATATCTAACAGCTACTTAACAGAGACAGCAAACTAGCTTGATGACATAGCCAAATGCAAGTATGATGCTATTGATGATAGTAAACTGTGTGGACCTTAAACTAATGACTATGGAGAAATCTGGACCCCGTGGCTGGACCAGATGGGAACTACTGATCTAATTGATGGGTTGGCTTAAATAATGTTATATTTTTATCATATATGATTAAAGTTTCCTTGTTAACCAGCAGGACAGTTTACATGTGTGTTATGGACTTGGAAAAAGTTTATGAAAAGGTCTGCTAAGGTATCTGGTAGACAAGGGGGTAATGGTAGAGTATGAGAACAGGGCAGCTACTACAGTACAAGCCATTCAGTCCTTGGAGCAAGAGCAATGGCAGCAATCTCATCAGGAAGTCAAACACTAATCACAGTGGATATTGGACCACATCAAGCTTATATCTTGTCAGTGATTCTTTTTGTCATTTTCATGGACAGATTCTCAAGATGCAGCAGAGATGTGTGTCCACTTTAGTGACCTTAGGATTGGGGTGGTTCTTTGGCACTAGGGTAATGGAGATGTGTGCCAGCAACTGCTGGAAAATGGTGTTTTGTCACTGCCCCCAAGTGAAGCAGTTCAAGTGTCTAGCAGTTAAAGTATATTGGGGTCTTGTTCATTAGTGATTAATTAAATGTTAGGTTGACAGGTAGATTGGTGCTCCAGACTGGACAACATACTGTATAAAACGTGCGTATCTCCAGAGGGCACTTCGAGGAGGTTTGCTGATTAATGGCCATACTGGCAAACGGGCTTCTTTCAGTCAGATTCAGATCCAGATTCAGAATACTTTATTAGTCCCAACAGGACAATTCATTTCTACAGTCAACCTGTCCATAGCAGTCGAAAGGAACAGTGGTTCTGCTCCAGCGTCCTGACCTTGACCCTACAGCTAAAAGTGCCTTCCAAAATCCTAACAAATATCCAACACAAATATGACACCTATCATACGACTTCAATTAAAAGCTTAATCCCAATTAAACCCCCAGGCTCTTTTACTAGCCCGGTGTGGCTACACATTCTGACAAATAAAGGCCAGTTTCAATTAAACACCTGGTCTGGTTGCCAAGCAGTTAATTTTTATAGAAGTTCTTTGGATGTAAAAAACCAGATTGTTAACTACCCACTTGAGCTAATGTTAGTTAGGTGTTTAGATCACACATACAAATAGAAATGTTTAAATTAGCCTGTAAGTTATTCATATTCCTTTAGTCCGTAAGGGTCCACTGATCAAAACAATCAAAAGAGTTTTTCATAAGAATTAATCCAAGTTATGAATTTTATGTTAAAAGGATAAAGTGGTGTTTTGTTGCTGTAGTCCTCGAGTCCCATGAAATGAGTGTCATAACATAGCACATAATTGATATATTATTCAAAGCCTAATTTTTATACAAATAATATTCAACTGGTTTAAATAAACAATTTGATCATATATCCTATCTTTGCTTAGCAACGGTTTTGTGTGCAAGGAATTAGAGGCCTGTTCCATATAGATGCCCAAATATATCCCAAATATAATAATGTCCTGAATATAAGCCTGTTGGGTTCAGTGATATAAGCAAATAATAGCCCGGGCTACTGGAATTTTACAGTATGACCATTTTCTGATCTGCCATCTCCATGCTAATTCTTGTAATGTTCAGTTAAGTTCAGCTCTATTGTCCCATTTGGAGAAATCAGGTTTGCAGCCATGATAAACCAAGCAGTCGACAACCACATCACAATACAACAATACAAATCTTGACACAAAACAGTCATTACTCTCACAACCACAAGTTTCTTGTCAGAAAAACTTAATAGGTAATTTTAGGTGTTTTAAAAAAAAATAGAAAAAATGTGGGGGTGAAAACAGATACTCATGCTGGCTCCATAACAACAAACTCATTCTTTCAGCTACAACCTAATGCTCCAGTCAATAGGGTAAGGCAATTGAGATTGAGCAATACATTAAGAGGTTGTTTTACCTGGCCTGGCAGTCGGGTAAAAGAACAAAACAAGGAAATACTTCAAGTTTATTTGCTCTCAGCTTGGGGCGGCAAAGCACTATTTTCCAGCAGAGTGTCACGGTTTCAAAAGTAACCTTTAGTTCACAAATTGTGAATTTGTTCTTTTATGCCTGTGCTGCCTGGTTGAAAAACACTAATATAGCCTATACAAAGCTTGTATCTTTTTGTTTTTCAAATTATGACTGCTAATAAAGTGCTCCAAGGATGGCGTTTTTCTGTAGGCCCACACGGAAGTTATCTTCGCCCTGGTTTCAATGTCAAAAAGCCTTTTGCCACTGGATTTTGGGTTATTGTAGAAAATAAGTAAGACCATCTTGATGATGTGAGCTCCACGTTCTCCAATCCAATCCAAGCCAATCAGTGTACATCTTCCTTATCACCAACGGAGGCAGTTGATAAATCAAGCTTTTGCCAAATCTAGCTGAAAGAATGGTGAAACCTTCTATTCCTCTGAGAATCTCTGTGAGTGCATGCTCTTGTTCTTGTTTAATTGACTCTTTTTCTGCAATAACTTCACTTTTTGCTGTGTTTTTACTAGGGAGCAGGAGCTGCCATTACTTTTCTGCAAGTTGCAGCCTGCATTTTATGTCATCAACTACAATGTCATCCCTGATTGGCCCCAATTGTAATTTTATTTCCAGAAACTGTTTGTGGTGGCAGTGAGTCCAGACTAATATAGAAAGAGCACATTTTGTTCAGGAAGATGATCTTCACAAATGAACACCTCTTTTATGATTTTTGAAGCCTAAATGCAATCGCCAGAAGTAAAAACTTAATGTTAGGCTATAAATGAACTACACCACAGTCGCATGACTTAATGTCACCACCACAATGAAGCTGTAAAGCCATTTAGCTACTTGTCAATTGCCTTTTTAAAGACACATAAAAGCTTCAAAATTCACATTGGGGCATTTACTTGAGTATTTAATGTTGTAGAACAAAATGTGAACGTCTCTTAAGCTTGTGTTAAAGGACCAGTGTGTAATATTTGGCATGGTTTATTGTCAAATCTGAATCTGAATCTGAATATTCTACCCATTAATATGTTTATATAAATGTATAATCGCTATAAAATAAAATTTGTTTGGTTTTCGTAGCCTTATAATTATGCTTTTATATATATATATAGCAAGGGCCTTGCTTTAGAGAGGTCGCCATCTTGCGCCGCCATGTATGTACGGCAGACCGAGCGGACAATCCAGCCAGCCAGAGAACGCGTTTCGCGTGTATAAATAAACCAACGAAGACAGCGGAAGGAAGGAAGAAGGAGGAGGAAACAGCAGAGAGTGTTAGTAGTTCGTCGATAGAGAGTAGTGAAAAGTTTTTTTAGTTATAAAGTTTGCGAATGGACCACACTTACCACGCAACAGGAGAGAATGAACCCGAACCGTCATCTGCGAGGAAAAGAAGACGCAACTTCACTCCTTGTGATGCACTCTCTGCGGCGCTTTTCCTCCTGATGATATATCTCCCCAACGATGGTAGCAGTAGCACCGAATCCCATTCTGTGCATTCAGCCTCTCTTCTCGCCCGCTCAGCATCAAACACATGGAGTTCCTCATCTGTATGCTCCGGCTCAAACAGGTATGGCTCTGGGTCTGTGTCCGCTACAAGAAACTCTTCAAAATCGCGTTCAAAGTCGTCCATTGCAGCTGCTATAGTCTGGAGATATTGCTAGGCTAAATAAACAGCTGAGCTCTGTTTACAGGCTACGCTGTCAGTCAGTGTGCAGGCTGGAGATTGGTGGAGCAGAGAGGGGAGGGGGTACCCGCTAGGTAATGTAAACAAGTATGTGTGTATGAACTGTGTGTGTTACGCTAGAAGAGTCAGAGTTTGGGACGGAGTCTTTTACCCCCTGGAGTGTTACAGGAGTTTTTGGAGTGCTCAAATAAACTGGCCTTTTTCCCGAACGCTACTCTGGTCTCCTGCTTGTGAGGGATTCATTACAATATCGTAACATGGTTTAGATTTCTAAATAAGCATTCACCTCGTCGCTAGATAGACCTACTCCTGAAAAACTCGTGTCTGCGCAAGGCTTTTTGTCCCTACGAGGCCACCGTCATGTACCTGACGGGAGGGGTGAGCGAGTGAGCCCTGCGATCTAGAATTTGACACCTGATGTCACTGTTTTCAACCAATTTTACACACTGGCCCTTTAACTACAGACCTTATTTCAGGCATCAAACCAAAAACCCACGGACTTTGAGAACCTGGAGTGCAAAAATGTTAACTCATTCACGGGTTTAAGGACTAATTTCCTTTGCTACAGAGGGTAAACGTGGCAGCCATAAACAAGGAGCTTTTTTTTTTTTTTATTGTTGTACAAATATCTTTCACCTTTTGGCTCAGCTCTTTCTCCAAAGGTATTCCCTTGTGCCACACTTTAAGTCAGAAAGTACTACAGTTAAATGACTGGTACATGATATCACTGAAACATTTCTCATTCTGCCAGCATTCCTGAGGGGACCAGTGCTCTATTTGTGAGTGGCCTCTGCCGCTGGCCTGGCTGTGATGTGGTGTCTGAAGATTTCCCTAGTTTCTTAAAGTAAGTAGACTGCTGAATACTTAATTCATGGAATCACTTGTCTGTCAGGAGGAACAGATTACTAAGGAATCAGTTTTAAGTTGATATCAGTAATGCAATGTAACAGTAACCTTACAAGCATTATTTGCTTTTTCAAAAGAACTATTTCATATGGAATGCTGTTCATCTTAACATGTAAAAATATAACGTTCATTTGATGCTTTAAGACTACAGAAAATGCCCTGCTCAGAAGTAAATTTCTGACGTCTTAAGTTTAATACTGGGTGCAACCATTTCATCAGTTTCGGAGGGGAAACTGATGAAATAGTATTCAGTATACATTGTATTTGCACAAGTGTCCACTAGCTGGCAGAATTAAATTAGACTACATTGGGCATAGTGTTAAATCATCTATTCTGAGTGTGTTTCTGATTTGCCTTCATTCCTTAAAGGGATAGTGCACCCAAAAATGAAAATTCAGCCATTATCTACTCACCCATATGCCGAGGGAGGCTCAGGTGAAGTTTTAGAGTCCTCACATCCCTTGCGGAGATCCCAGGGGAGAGGGGGTAGCAACACAACTCCACCTAATGCAAGCTGAAGGCGCCCCAGATTCAACTCTCTGTTTTTAGCCTCATTGTAGCCTGTAGCTCTAACTGCCTCTGTGTACAGCGCACTCACGTGTGCACGCTTGCGCGAGACCGTGAGACATGGGCACTGCATTCATGTGTGTTCACGTGCTTTTGCTGGTATCGTGCACAAACACGCACACGTGAACTCGGTGTACAGAGAGGCAGTTAGAGCTACAGGCTACAATGAGGCTAAAAACAGAGTTCAAATGACGTTTTTCCAAGTAACTTTTTATGTCAGAGCTTCAGGACACTTGGATCACTACAGACGAGCAGTATGGAGATATTTTGTGGTTTCAGTTTTGTGTTTTTGGACGTTTGAACCTGGGGCGCTGTCAGCCTGCATTAGGTGGAGTTGTGTTGCTACCTCCTCTCACCTGGGATCTCTGCAAGGGATGTGAGGACTCTAAAACTTCACCTTGGCATATGGGTGAGTAGATAATGGCTGAGTAGATAATGGCTGAATTTTCATTTTTGGGTACACTATCCTTTTTATATCATATAAAATAATGCCTAAAGTTATTTGATTTGCTACTAATTCATATTACTGATATTGCTGAGGTCTGCCGAATTCAGCATCAAGTTTCACCAGGTGGAACTCTGATTTAATAAGTCAGCAGTGATAAAAATGTGTAAACTGTGTCATTAAGGCTGACGAGCAGAGCATTAGCTGGTGAACATCATGTTTATTTACTTTACATGGAGCTAAAATTAATACAGAATTAGCCAATTGTTTGCTTCATGTGTTATTGTCTGTTCATGAGTCATGAGAAATCATAAAACATCTTTCAGAACGAGTTTGGGCTCTGTTAAATTAAACAATATACTAACAGAGAAAGGCAAGCTAACCACTAACGTGCCTGGTTAAAAAGGAAAACAACAAATGCTTTTAGATGGCTCACAGAGATGACAGAGGTATGATCACAATCCTGTCAGTGATCTAACAGGTGGTGTGTTCCACATGTTTTATTTCCTAATGGCTCTAGAAAGGAGGATTAGCATTTTTTTTTTTGATTGATTGATTATTTTTATTTACGTGTCATGCACAAAGTGCCCAACCCTCATGGGTTTATAAGACAACAAAAAGAAAGTACAGTTGCAGTGTACATTATTATTATTATTATTTTTTCATTTCATACATAATTACAGCCCCTTTTACGGCTCAGACTTTAAACAGAATATTCTGCCTTCTCTCCCACGCTTTACAAATAAAATCTGCAACAAGAAAGGTTCCCTTTCTAAAACACAACTCAAGTTTCTCATACTCGTCCAGCCAAAAGAAATCAGCATAAATAGAGGACATTTTAATAATTTTAATTTTAAGGCATATATGCCGCACCTATAATTCACGCAAGGTATCATGGGGGCTTTAAGGTGGATACAAAGTAAAACACCATGTTTGTGTTTAAAAATGAATTATATATAATTTATACTGGATGAAAACACACATAGGCTGTGCACAATATACACTGTCTGTTACTCAACCACTGACCCAGTAGTAACCACATAAACACCTTTAAAACAATCAGATCCATGGGATTTATTAGAATGAAAACAAGCAGACAAGACAACAAAAATCCCACGGTGAGAGGCAGCAGAACCAGCAGGCCTCTCTCCTTTGCTGCTGCACAGGAGCTCTTAAAGCAACACAGTGGAGGATTGTGCTTTTTACCTCACGGGGTCCCCATACCGACGAAAAACGGTATTGTCTGTTACAGCTGTTGCAAAAATCTTTCTGCATTTGTTGACAAGCCAACGATACCGGTGAGCGAAACAGACGCTCTCAAGCAATGACGGAGGTGTTATCCAACCTATTGTGAGTTGATGTACAATCACAAGGATTTTGGATATTTTGAGGGCTCAAAAACGCCATTGTGTTGCTTTAAGCACCTCCTCCATACCAGGTGCTCTGCACCCCGTTAACTAATGCAGCACACCTGGGCAGATCTACAAGGTAGGGAAAAGGAACAGCAGCACAGAACATATACACAGCCGTAACACCCCCACCCTTAAAACAATGAATAAATGGGTTGTCATACTATCATCTCACATGCAAGTACTGGGGCAATTAAAGCTTAACACAACACTGATACAATACCCCATAGTTCAGTGACAAATGCTATTTATTCATTGAAATGTAACTAAGCTGCTGCCACCGAGTTCAAGAATAAGCAGCAGCTGCACAAGTAGCCAAATCAGTGGGTGCCACTCCCACCAGGTGCAAAAAGGCTTTGGGTTTCTTTTCACCATGAGGTGAAAAGAAACCCAAAGCCAAAAAAAGTTACTGCATTACCAACACCAAAAACAGTAACACAGGTGACCAACACAAAAATGGAGTGCAACAGCCACATACCAAAAGGATCATAACATGTAGACCAGCTACAAAATTGCTGCCATACCAACAGCAACACAAAGATCCAGCAAAAGTGAACTGCCACTACCACAACACAAAATGGACACCATATGGTCTTCAACCACACACAAGTTACTATGATGGATGCAGGAAACCAGCAACACAAATGGACCTGATGAATAGGGAAGCCACACCCACCACTCTAAGATCCAATGATCTGCGGGGGTGACTACATCCCAATGGTGCATTCGTTTTGTACTCGGAGGCCGGAAGTCAGAATGACGTCACTTCCGAGTTGACAACAGTTTTTGCATTCTAGTTGACAATGGTGGACAAGTCGGAAAAAAACATGAACTACCGTTGGGCTAGCCGTAGCCACTGTTAGCAATATCAGTTGATAACAACTCTCTATGTGGTATTTTGCACACACAGACAGCCTAGCAACATGCCCATGGATAACAATTTAACAGTACTATGGGTATGGCTGACCTAATGTAAAACAAATAAGATAAAATTGCTATAAACAGTACTTTAGCAGAGTGTTTACTCACTATGTATGTGACCGGCAGCCATCTTGAATTTGTAAGTTGGGGTTGATGCAGTTGATCCGAGTTTCCGAGTTGGAAATCCAATCTCAGGGTGTGTTCAAGTTTAAACTTGCGACTGGGAACTGGGAATTTCCGACCTCCGAGTACAAAACGAATGCACCACAAACCTCAAAAAAAGGTCACAACGAATTTGCTAAAACAAATACCCAAAAGCAGTAACACACAAATGGCCGCACCAAAAAGTGGACTGCAACAACCACAGAACAAAATGGTCACAGTGTAGTCAACCACTACACAAATGTTGCTAACTTAAACCAAAGCAGCAACCAACAAGTGACCCAACAAATGTGGAGTGCAGTGACTACAACCCTAACGTTCACAAACCACAAGTTACTGCATAAGTATTTATCACAGCGACACAAAACCGTGACCAAACAGAAACTAGACATCTCAAAACAAAATCACAATCAAGTTGCTCTGCAAAGTGCAAAAAACTAGGAAACAAGTTGCTGAAGCACCCCAACCCTGACCTGACTACCAAGACAGCTAACTGACCTAGCTAGTCTTCAGTGGCCCGCCGAGCTCGAGGCGGCTTTAAACGCTAAACTCAGTGCATCACAGAAGAACAAGGAAATAAGGCCCGTTTCCACTGAAGAAGTTCCTGGTACTATTTGGGGGGCAGGAACTACTACAAGAACGTCCTCTCGCTTGGCCCTCTCAACCGTCGTGTCTCCACTGAGAGAGCGGAGTAGGAGGAAGGTTCCTGTAAAGTTACCGGGCTCTGGATGTGATGTAATCGTTGCACGACCATTTTGACCGGGGCGACGTAAGGGCGTAGGGACGCCGTTAGCTGTTAGCCCTTAGCGGCGTGTCTGTAATACTCAGTAACTCAATAAACGGTCTGTGAAAAAAAATTTTTTTCAGCGGATGTCTTAGTTACAACATGATTGAGCTAACTGGAGTAGTTTCATGTCGTATCCGACAACGGGAGGCTTTTAACAGATGACGTCCTGATGTTAGCTTTGCTGCTGTTGTGAGCTGTCCCTGTCAGCTGCAGCCACTGATGCTTTCTAGACATCGTGATTTCCCAAAACTGAATAAATACCACACATAGCAACACAAAACTGCTTTGCTAGCTCGATCATGTTGTAACTAAGATATCCGCTGAAAAAAATACTTTTTTCACGGACCGTTTATTGAGTTTCTGAAGCTATGAACGAGCTAACCCTCGTCTGCTGAGTTTTAAAAATGCTGGCTATTTTGCTGCTTTCTGTTGACGTCACATCCCGTCTTGAGTATATCCAATCAGCACCAAGTAATCCCCAAGCCCCAGCCAGGAGTTTCTCGGAGGCAGGGACTTGTTTAGCCCCTGTAAAAGTTCCGTAACTCTGTCCTTCGGGGGTGGTTCCTGCGGTGGAGACACGCACCAACGGCCCCGGCCCCGTAGAATTACCCCGAAGTTCCTGCGGTGGAAACGGGCCTATAGATGTCTGTAGTATAGCCTACTGAAGCATGCCCCCACTCAGGATTATCACCAAAAATAAAAAAGGCAAAATAACAAAGTGGCAAGATCTTACCCGCCCAGTGACTACCTAGTCAGGGTGCTCAAAACTAAAGTTTTAACTAAACACAGAGCAACAACCACAAATAATTTAACAAAAGAGATTACATCTACAAAAAAAAAAAAGGCCACGAGATACACACAGAAACTTACATTTACATCACCTCATGGATGTTTTATCCCAGACAAGGCCTCATTTGTTACGCCCCACCCTTAGGCGGCCCTATGGGGCTAACAAAACTCCATCACTGACCCAATAATAACCACATAAACACCTTTAAAACAATCAAATCCATGGGATTTATTAGAATGAAAACAAGCAGACAAGACAACAAAAATCCCACGGTGAGAGGCAGCAGGACCAGCAGTCCACACACCAGAGGCCTCTCTCTGCTGCTGCACAGGAGCTCACCTCCTCCATGCCAGGTGTGCTGCACCTCGTTAACTAATGCAGCACACCTGTGCAGATCTACAAGGGAGGGAAAGGAACAGCAGCACAGAACACATACACAGCCGTAACACTGTCCCAAATACTAAACTGAAGTTGCATAGAAGACAGGCGATAGGTATGCAGCCAAAATGTACCCACTAACAGGAGCCTACATGACCACAAAGTAGGCATAATAGAGTCCATTGCAGTCGCTACGTCAAAAAGGGGTGGGTGTGCTGACACCAGCTAATGGCATGGAAGCTTTAATGTTCTAATTGTCCTAAGATATTAGAAATGTACTCATTAAAAGGGAATTTTCTGTTGTCTTAACGCGCATTTGATGCTTAAGATGTTGTATTTTTACCTATTAAGACGAACAAATTTGACTTATTAATAAGAATGTCAAAATAGATGTTTAGAGCCCTTCCGCGTTCCATAATCTCAGCACATATGCTTTTCCGTCTTATTCAGTCCTATGAGAAGACAGACAGCACAGTGCAGTGTTCAACCCTGGAAGCACTATGCACTAGGACAGGGGTCTTTTTTGTTTTTCAGGCCAAGGACCCCTTAGCAGAGAGAGAGATAGAACAGGGCCTCCCTACTACTTATTTTGTATGAAGCTGAGTTGGACTGAAGATAATTCTCAGAGTACTTACAGGTCTTCTCTTGTTTGCGCTTACCTGTAGTTGCTGAGTCAGCAGCAGTTGTAGCATGGCTAGCTACATTAGCCTCCCCCTCTGCACTTTCATCTGTGGTTACTGAGGTGAACGGTGTGTCAGAGTCTCTTGCTCTCTTCACAAGAGTGCCCATACATACATACATATATATATATATACATATATATATACATATATACATATATACATATATATATACATACATACATATATATATATATATATATATATATATACATATACATATACACATACATACATACATACATACATACATACATATACACATATATACATACATATGCACATATTCTGGTTGAATCCAAATGTTCAGACATCACCACACTTTGCAGGAGCGTTCACAGGAAGTCT
>NC_065521.1:4140166-4148425 GCF_006386435.1 Epinephelus moara | reverse complement strand
ACACATATATATATATATATATATATATATACATACTCATATACTCATTTAAATGAGTATCAGGTTATGTTTAGGCATTGCAGAAATGACGAGTTAGGCTTGATGGTATGATAATGTTCACTCGACCTGTCTCTATACTGGACACAGAGAGATTAGAGCTTCCCATCTGATTTCGGGTTTCATGACAAACAAGTGTATTTCCAAAAAATACTGGACTATAAACCCTGTCCTATTTTATGTTCCAGGCATCTCCATTCTGAACACAGTTATGGTGACAGAAGCATTGCTCAGTGGAAGGTCCAACAAGATAATGTTCAGTGCATGGAGAGTCAGGTGGGAACTAAACAAACCTAGAAGGTGTTCAACTACATCGTGACTACTCTTATGTAGCTCCACTGCACTAAATCATGGCTTTTACACCTCACTTACCATCTATCTGCCCTTTAAGGTCCTTTGTACAAAAGAAGCTATTGTTAACTTTAGCAAATGACAAACAAAGTCTGCAGGTCGTGAAGTCACTTATGTACGCACAGTGAAAAAATTCAAGCACAATGCAAAGTTGACCAGGGGCGTTTTCTTTTTTTTTCAGCTCATCTTGGAAAAACAGAAACTCATTGCGATGCAGCTTCATCTGCACCTCTCTGAACACAAGTACACTGATTTGGTATGCTATTTCTAGTTGCTCTTGGCTTTTAGGGTGTCTTTCACCTTCATTTGCTTGATTAAAAGATTTTCCTGATATTGCATAGAGAAATTACTATATATATATATATATATATATGTATATATATTAATATTAATTAATATTAATATTTATGTATATTAATAATATTGAATTCCTTTTATACTTCTTTACCTGGGAAGAAAGCAAATGAAAGTATGTGTTCATGTCCACCTCCATCATTGCATACTGAAGGCAGCCTCTGAGTGGCCGTACAGCCTTCCTCTGTTCCTGCCCCAGCCTCAGGTAACAGATGGAGACAGAGTGCAACAATGGGGCATAAAACATCTAGAGGAGTTTTACCAGCATGGCTACAGAGCTGCGGGTTCTGCCCACCTTTGTCCAGGTAACTCAATTTCTTTGGAAGTTTATTAATGACAAAATAGAGCACAAAATAAATGAATACCTGCTCTGACAGATTTGTTTTTGTCACATTCTGAGCTCTTCATTGTGTAAGGGCACCTACATACAGCTGTTCACTAACATTATTCAAGAAGCACAGCCACATCTGGCCATTTCAATGATACAGTTTCATATGTGTTACTTTTTCGCCATCCTAGTCTTTTACACAGATGAAAAAGAACAGATTATTTGATTAGATCAGTCAGTTGGAGTTTGCATGTAAAAATTAGTTTCAGTGATAGTTAAAATTATATGTCAGTCTAATAGTTCTTCTTTCTGCAACCCCCAAAGTACCAGGAGATAATATTTTTTATCATGTGCACACAAGACTAAAACCCACAACAGCTGTTGACAAATTCCTATCTTCTTCACACAAGATCAAACAATATAATCATATGAACTTTCAGTTTTACTCTACCCTAGTTTATATGACACTACATATAACTTATCTGATTCTTTGAGGAAACTGTCAGAAAAAAAGATACAGTCTAACTTGTGACACTGTGTCTGCAAGAACTCTGTAAGATTACCTAATGATGTAAGACAGCGAATTGCAAATTGTATTGACTGTCAAACTTTTCATTTATAAAAACAACAATAATTACCAAATATGTACAGAAATTTTGACAGAATCAAAACTACAAATTCAGTCCAAAAGATTTGTTCAGTAATTCAATCAAATTTCTAATAATCTGTAATCTTGATCTTTAAATTTGAATATGTTATTTGTAACGTAATTTTTATTCAAATTTCAGGTTTCAAACTAAGCCTGAATATTGTGCAGTTTTATTTGTTGCTTTTGTTAAAATTAGATTATTATCACCATTCTGTCCATTGATGCTCTGAAAACCTGCTCTGCACCTCAGAAGTTGTTGCTAAAGTTTCCCATCAACACACTGTGGTATTTCCAGAAAGGTAGCTCATTAGATCAGATTAAAAACCACATAATCAGATGTGTTTGATGACTTGGACTGATGACATGTCATCACTGTTGCACAGATATGGTCCCCAGTATTGAATGTTACAAATACAACAACATCAGGCCTCCGTACACCTACGCCTACCTGATAAGATGGGTGAGTTTCTCTACTGTTACATCTACTGTACAACACTGCCTCAGTTTAAAGTTTAAAGGTACAATATTACAACCAGCTCCACTGTTGCCTCATTTGTTGTTGTGTAAAGCTTTTGACTCTGCCCTCTAGTACCATCTACTGGCTGTATCTATGCCATCATAAAGGACCCATGGAAGTATGAGGGCAGAGATGTTTGCAACATTTGAAATGGACGTATTTATAAAGAAGGTATAAATGGACCTTCCAGCCTACACTGAGGGGGTACTATCTAGAAAAGTACCTGGTAAAAAAAACAGGTTGAGCCAAGTTGAACTGAGCCGCACCACGCTGTGGAAATGAGGCAGATATGTCAGATGAATGGCTGGATTGACCTGACAAAAAATAGTTTAAATTAACTCTAGAATAAATGTATTTAGAGCTGAAGAAGCAATTTAGATTCAAGGCCCAAATTCAACTGTTCGACTGTGGAAAATGACATTTGAAACACAATCATTCATTATGGCACAAAGTAGACACACATTGCCTGTGGTGAAAATAACTGGATTTGATGTAGTCTAGTTCTGCTACAAACTGTTGCAACTGTACTGTTGATTTGTTAACATTTTTTCACATCTTGTCCCTGTGTTTTTCTCACTGTGTTTGATGTTTGCAGTCTATCCTGGAGTCTCCGGACAAACAGCGCACTCTGAATGAGATTTACAACTGGTTCACTACCATGTTCTTCTACTTCAGACACAACACTGCTACCTGGAAGGTAAGTGCTGCACTGTTTTTTCTTAGGGTCCAGTCTCACTGAGATTAACATTTCTCTTTTCTTTTAAATGAATGATAGGACTCTTCAGTCTTCCTCACTTAGAAAGTGAGATTGTCAAATGTTAGTGCTGCAACAACTAATTGTATATATACCATTTAATCAAGAAAAGAACAAGAGTGTATTGTCCTGATTGATGGCTGTTTTCTGAGTAAGAAAAGCAATTGACCAGTCAGATGCAACCAAGCAGAGCTTTGGTGGAGGTAGAGCTGTCTGTGGGGACTTGGCTTGGGACACAGATAAGGTATACGGAGTGTGAACTGCTAGCTGGAGAGATGCCAGTTCACCTCCTGGGCACTGCCGAGGTACCCTAGAGTGAGGCACTGAACCCCAAATTGCTCAGGGTGCTACGCTGCAGCGACCCATCATTCTGACATCTTTCCACATTGATGTGTTTGTGTGTATGTGTGTGAATTAAAAGTCCAGTCTGTGAGTCTCTGATTTAGGGAGGTATATTGGCAGAAATGGAATACAATATTTAGAGATGCGTGATAATATCGGCACATCATTGGTACTGGTCCGATATTGGCTTTAAAATTAAATATTGGAATCAGCCAACATGCCAATTTCTGCCAATATGACAAACCTATTTTTAAATGTCTTTAATTTCTTTTTAATTGACATAGTGAACACTTGCAAAACATTAGGTGAATGATACAGCACAGACAACAAAACATATCTGAAAGTTATACAAGTATGATACAAGTATGTATAAAGAATAAAAATTACGAAAATTAAAACTAACTGATCAACAGACAATAAATATGTGTAACCCTTTCATAGCTGGCTTGTACCACAAAGCAGTGAAGCAGAAAAGATAACTGGCATGCTTGTAAATGAAAATGAAAAGGCTGCTAACCAAAGATAACGTGTCTTAAGTGCTTATCATTCTGTTACTAACTTCTTGGTGCAAAAGGACGAAATGCTGATACCACTGTGTTAAGATAATATTCACAATCACCATTAATTAACCAAACACCCAAATAAGTTTGTCATTTCAGGGTATTAACAAACTGTTATGAATAAAGCATACTTCATGATAAAACAATTGGGCCCACAGATGTGTTACCCTTACAGTCTGTGAAAGTCTATGTAGTATGTACTCTGGAGCTCAGAGGAGTGAATCTGTCTGTTTAGAGTTAAATAACTTACAACACCGCACTGTCCTGACCATGGTAAATCCAGAGGCCACTGTCGAACGAGGTCCTTCACAGAAAACAAAAAACAGTTTCCATGCTAGTTAGAGCAGTGAAGAAGAATTGATAACAGGAAAACTGCTGTTTTATCCAGGTGTGAAACTACTTTGAATAAATTATGTGGTATCGGGTCGGTGCGTTGACTACTTGCCAATACCCAATCCTGCATTTGGGCAGTATCAGAGGCATTTCCAATATTGGTATCAGTATCAACTCTATTTTCATTTGTGTATAATCACCTGAAAATAAGAATCGTGATTTTGTTACCTTAGAATGAGCTGTTTATATCTACATATGGAGTGTATCATTTTGCACAGAGTCCACCATGTTGTTTCTACAGTGGCCCAGGATGGACAAACCAAATGCTGGCTCTAGATAGAGCCAATGACATTTTCGCATTGACCACCATAGTTCTCCTGCATGATTGGACCATGGCAGAAGTTTCAGCTGGTAGGAGTCTGCAACCTCACCACTAGATTCAACTAAATCCTACACACTAGAACAGGGGTCATTAACCTTTATTATCAAGAGCCATTTCTGACCAATAATAATAATAATAATTAAAGCTGCAAGCAGCTGTGATTGGGCCCTTGCTCTCCCGCGCCACCGCGGGGGGGCCAGCAACACGCATCACTGAAGCGGTTATGTGAAAACTCACAGTAAGTTAACCCTGACATGGTGTTACGTTTCATATTCCTATTCCAAAAAAACCCTATGGGGAGGGGTTTTTGAAAATTTCAAGGGGGCGCAATAGAGGCATTTTGTCCCCCCCATGGGCGACGCCCCTATCAGATGTAAGAGCTCGCCATTCTTGACCTGTGTATCAATTTTCATGAGGATATGAGGTCGCTGAAGCCATCAAGAAGCCAAATGTATTTGGTGGCAAGGGAGGCGCCATAGCGGCCACGCCCCTTGACATAGAGAAAAGCTTTTAATAACCTTTCATCAGCATGGTCTCTGAATGAGCTGTAAAAAAATTTGAAGTCGATTGGATGAAATCCCAAGAACTAGTTCTTTAAAATACAACATATGGAAATCAAGCCAAAATGACAAGTCAAAATCAAAATGGCCGACTTCCTGTTTGGAGTAGACCATTGGTGCCAGAGAATTTTATGTGCGTCTGGACAACATACACATGTGTACCAATTTTCAAGTTCCTACTCCAAAGAAACCCCTATGGGGAGGGGTTTTTGAAAATTTCAAGGGGGCGCTATAGAGGCATTTTGTCCCCCCCATGGGCGATGCCCCTATCAGATGCAAGAGCTCGCCATTCTTGACCTGTGTATCAATTTTCATGAGGATATGAGGTCGCTGAAGCCATCAAAATGCCAAACGTATTTAGTGGCGAGGGATCGATAGTCGCCACGCCGCCACATGGACACCATTAGACGTAGCTTCACAGCGTTCATAAGGTAGCTTCAACAACTTGTTCTGCATGCATTAGAAGTGGAATGAAGTTGATGCGGTCAAGTTTGTGGCATTAGTACATGTTAAAGTAAAAACTGGTCACTTCCTGTTACCACCGGGGGCGCTATGACTAAGGTCGGATATTAACATATCGGGGCGTTCGGGGCGGAGCCATCATCATGTCCAGCAAGTTTGAAGTGCTGACATCAAGTATGAGTGCGGGAGAGCCGTTCGAAATTCAATGGCAAGAAAACGAAAAGTCGCCAAAATTTGTCACGTCCTAGCGGCCACGCCCCTTGACATAGAGAAAAGCTTTTAATAACTTTTGATCAGCATGTTGTCAGGATGATCTGTAGCCAATTTGAAGTCGATCGGGCCAAATCCCTAGGAGGAATTCGTTCAAATTTAAGTTCACCGTAACGAAAAAATTCAAAACAAAATGGCCGACTTCCTGTTGGGATTTTACCATGACGTCAAGAGACTGTTTTGTGCGTCTCTGTATGATACATGTGTGTACCAATTTTGGTTTGCCTATGACAAACTAACCCCAATGGGGAGGGGTCTTTGAAAATTTGTAGGGGGCGCTATTTCGGCATTTCGCGTCGACCATGTGCAACCGCCCAAAAATATTGAATTTAGGATGCGGCCGGATGAATGTGGAAAGTTAGAAGCATTTTGAAGTTTGGGAAAGGGGCAAAATTGGGGCATGAAATGTCGCAAGAATAATAATAATAATTAAAGCTGCAAGCAGCGATGAACGGGCCCTCGCAGTCCGCGCGCATCGTGGCATGCTGCTGTCGGAGGCCGTGCACCTAGAAGTCTTGTCAGATGTAATAAATAAAAAAATAAACGTTATCTCTTACTTACATTTCCAGTATACAGGTAGGCACCCAACCCACGTATGTATTTTTCCAAGAAGAGGTTGAAAGTCGATGAGTTTTGAAGAGGATTTGAAGATTTTCCTATTTACTTTCGTTCACACTAATTACACTGCCACCAGAGCGCCACCTATTGGCCAATTTGCACTGAATTTTGCACAAACCCTCATCGGGCCATGGAACACAATTAGCAAAAGTGTTGTGGTAATCCGACTGTATTTGGTCAATATATGAAAGACTGTCTGTTTTGAACACAATGTGCAGGAATTTGTTGTTTTATATTTTGGCCGTTTTTGTGCAGGAATTTGTTGTTTTATATTTTGGCCGTTTTTTGGACGATCAAAATTCTTTAAATAACTTTTTGTCAGGAGGGTCCACAGATGCTACATGCAAAGTTTGGTGCAAATCGGTCAAATCGCCTAGGAGGAGTTCGAAAAAATACGTTTTTCATTTGTCGCGATTTAGCGAATGGAAAGTTACTGTGAAAGTGGGCGTGGCTTACACCACACAATTCAGAGAACATGTAAATAGAAGGTTTAACAATGTACGACATATTATGTGGGAGTTATTAGCCAAAAACGCTTTTGCATTGAAAATAGTGCCACCTGCTGGTCATTTTTGGTGTATGAGTTACAGGGGCCAGTCTTTACCACCCCTATCAATTTTATTTCCATGAGTGTTATGGTGTTGGCACAGTGCCAAATATTAAATTAGACGGCCACCAGAGCGCCACCTAGTGGTGGATCGGTAAGTCCTTCATCAGATATCCTCAGGAGGGCATTGACAATAATTATACCAAGTTTTGTTTTAATCCGCCCAACCGATGTTGAGATATAAAATACTTCAATTTAAAGAGCGTCACCTTGTGGTCATCACCCGAAACTTTGCACAGAGCCTCAGGGGCTCATGGGGAAGTAGTACACTGAGTTTCATGTCATTCGGACCCACCAATGTGGAGATATGCAACACTTCCTGTTTAGAACTAAATCTGTAGGAAGTTGTTATTTAATAACTTGAGTATTCTTTGGAATATCAAAATTCTTTTAATACGTTTTTGTCAAAAGAGTCCACAGATGCTGTGTGCAAAGTTTCGTGCAAATCAGTGAAATTGCCTAGGAGGAGTTCGAAAAAGTAGGCTTGCGACATTTTGCAAATTTGCAAAAAAAAACGGTAGGCGGAAATGGGCGTGACCTATATCACGAGAATCAGCACAATTCACTGAACGCGTGGATATCAGGTTTTTGAATGTGCGACAAAGTATATGGGAGTTATGAGCCAAAACGCACTTTCCTTAATAATAGCGCCACCTAGTGGTGGAAATTCAGGACGACAATAGATTATAACATTTTTCGCCAGATGTGACTTAAATTCCAAGTTTTGTGAGTTTTGGGGTATGTTCAGGCAGTGAAAAATGCAATCATATGGGCGGAAGAAAAAAAAAAATATATAAATAATCAGGAGAAAAACAACAGGGACCTCGAAGGTCTCCTGCTCGGGCCCTAATTAAAGCTGCAAGCAGCGATGAACGGGCCCTCGCAGTCCACGCATGTCGGGGCATGCTGCCGTCGGGGGCCGTGCACCTAGAAGTCTTGTCAGCTGTAATAAATAAAAAAATCAACGTTATCTCTTACTTACATTTCCAGTATACAGGTAGGCACCCAACCCACGTATGTATTTTTCCAAAAAGTAGAAGCTGAATACATGCCCAATAGTTCAAGGTCTTCTGACTCTTTAAAAGTTGACATGGTGTCTCTAACTCAAAGTATGA
>NC_065521.1:4137217-4140103 GCF_006386435.1 Epinephelus moara | reverse complement strand
GACTGTATTTGGTCAAGATATGAAAGACTGTCTGTTTTGAAAACAATGTGCAGGAATTTGTTGTTTTATATTTTGGGCGTTTTTTGGACGATCAAAATTCTTTTAATAACTTTTTGTCAGGAGGGTCCACAGATGCTTCATGCAAAGTTTGGTGCAAATTAGTCAAATCGCCTAGGAGGAGTTCGAAAAAGTAAGTTTTTCATTGTTCGCAATTTTGCGAATGGAAATTTAATGCAAAAGTGGTCGTGCCTTACATCACACAATTCAGCTGAATTCAGGGAACACTGTGATATAAGGTTTCAAAACATGCAACATGTTATGTGGGAGTTGTGGGCCAAAAACGCTTTTGCATTGAAAATAGTGCCACCTGCTGGTCATTTTTGGTGTGTGACTTACAGGGGCGAGTCTATACCACCACTATCAATTTAATTTCCATGAGTGTTATGGTGTTGGCACAGTGCCAAATATTAAATTAGACGGCCACCAGAGCGCCACCTAGTGGCGGATCGGTAAGTCCTTTGTTAGATATCCTCAGGAGGGCATTGACAATAATCATACCCAGTTTTGTGTTAATCCGCCCAACCGATGTTGAGATATAAAATACTTCAATTTAAAGAGCGCCACCTGGTGGTCATCGCCTGAAACTTTGCACAGAGCCTCAGGGGCTCATGGGGAAGTGGTAATCTGAGTTTCATGTCATTCGGACACACCAATGTGGAGATATGCAACATTTCCTGTTTTGTACTAAATCTGCGTGAAGTTGCTATTAAATAACTTGAGTATTCTTTGGAATATCGAAATTCTTTTAATAACTTTTTATCAGGAGACTCCACAGATGCTGTGTGCAAAGTTTCGTGCAAATCGGTCAAATTGCCTAGGAGGAGTTCAAAAAAGTAGGTTTGCGACATTTTGCGAATTTGTGGGAAAAAAAACTACTACTAAAAGCGTTCACTGAACGCGTGGATATAAGGTTTTTGAATGTGCCACAAAGTATATGGGAGTTATTAGCCAAAACGCACTTCCCTTGATTATAGCGCCACCTAGTGGTGGAAATTCAGGACGACAATAGATTATAAAATTTTTCGCCAGGTGTGACTTATATTCCAAGTTTGATGAGTTTTGGGGTATGTTCAGGCAGTGAAAAATGCGATCCTTTTGGACAAAGAAAAAAAATAAAAATAATATTAATAATTAAAGCTGCAAGCAGCATTGGGCGGGACCTCGCACTCGCGCCCGTTTCGGCCCCCAGCTTATGTCGTCACCGTGAATTATTTAGAAATATCAAACATATTGCCACAAACATCAGAAAATCCTTACAGAGCTGAATGTTTTGATGTTTGAATACTTTCTGTAGCTGTAGGTATGTAGAAGTGATGTCACAATATGCAAATTAGATGAGCGAATTTATTCCCATCAGATTCCTCTTCCTTTATTTTGAGGAAGAGACAACAAAAACAGCACAAAACAAATCTACTGTGTAAATATGTTCAAAATGCTTTTTTACTGATATTAATGAAATCCAATATGGCTGCTGCCTAGTGATGCCACAGTATGCAAATGAGATGAGTTAATTTACTCCCATCAGATTCCCCTCCCTTTTTTTTGAGGATGAGATGACAAAAACAATACAAAAGAAAATAAATCTACTGTGTAAATATGTTCAAAATGTTCTTTTACTGAGATTTATGAAATCCAATACGACTGCCGCCTAGTGACGCCACAATATGCAAATTAGGCCCCTGTCATGTCTGCATGTAAGATGTAGACACGCACACACATCATGTTTCTGTGAGTTTGTGTGTGACAGCGGTTGCCATGTGCACCTGGCAGAAGAGCAGAGACAGACAGAGACAGAACACAGAGAAGAGACCTGTTTTAGTGGAGATTTAACTCCTCGAACAAGTTCTTCCCATTCCCAAACCGTTGATAAAGTTATAGAGAAGATCTGTTTAGCAGCAGTTGAGGTGGCATGTGTGTGTCTTTAAAGCCAATACAATAAATGGTGTAGGAGGAGATGTTTTTTTTTTAAGAGCATGTTTGAGGCGAAATCTTACTTTGAAAGGTTAAATAGCTCACTTCCTGTTGGAATTAGGTCATGGGTGTCAGCGCGTGATTTGTATGTCAAACACACCAGTTTTGGTTTGTGTCAGCGCGTGATTTGTATGTCAAACACACCAGTTTTGGTTTGATATTTCTACGACCTTCCTACGGGCCACAGTGGCCATTTTAGTGCACCTAGGTGGCGCTAGAGAGCCCATTTTGGCACTTTAGGGGTTAATAATGTGTATTTGCTGTTTCAAATGAAGATTCTGCTGCTGTAATCTGTCCTTTAAAGATTGTGAGACACACAGACAGAGAGAGCCGTGTGTGCGCGTCTGTGTGTGCAGCCGTTGTCATGGCGATTAATGACTTGCCTGCACCTAAGGGGCACACAGAGAGCTCATGAGAGAGCAGATCAGCAAAGGCTGTTTATATTGGGTTTTAACTCCTCGAACAAATTCTTGCCATACCCAAACCGTTGGTCCAATCAAGAAAATAAAGTGATTGTGAGAGACAGCCACTTCTCGTGAACACACGTGTCGTGTTTTATATTTCTCGAGTCAAAAATGTGGTCAGAGGAGCGAGTTTAAAATGTGTTGCACCTAAGCTGTTTCCAGAAATTTCTCCTCTGAGTTTACATGGGAGTGAATGAGAAAAAAATCAGCGCTCCCTTCGCTTTGGAGCGACTCAGCAAAAATGTGTATGTGTGAGAGATTCCATGTCAACATATCTGTGAGCAGAACAAATTTTCCTACGTTTTGTGGTATAAATTGTGTCTGTACAGTGAAAATTGTGGCCATGGCAGCGAGTTCAAGACAAAAGTTTTAGACGATTTTTAGAGCCTCT
>NC_065521.1:4133366-4136717 GCF_006386435.1 Epinephelus moara | reverse complement strand
ATATTCAAGTGTCCTCTTAAAATGCCCCTTGGCTTTAATTTTGGGTCCCAGATTATTCTTGAGTGGTTGACAGTCTGAAATAAGTTCAATTTCCGGTTTTTCGAGATCGCTGTATTTGGAACCTTGTTTTTTACAGTGTGCGGTGTGTTGTCTGGCATGGATTTCGCAAAGTTTCCAAACTTCATTTTTACAGTGTTTGCAGTTTGATCCGGTGACAGCTTAGGGGGCAATCACACAGAGATAAAACGCTAGAAGCGCGACGCCAGTAAAACAATTGTTTTCCTATGATACAACGCGTCTGACCGGCGTTTAAGTGTCTTTTTGGACGGGCGTTTTTCCGGGGTCTTTTTAGATGCACGTTTTTGTAGATGCTTCTTTTTAGACACGCGTAGACACTGAAAAGTTTAAATATTTTCAACTTTTTGAGTGTCAGACGCCAGTAGCACCATTCGTCATTGTCATCATTGGCCCAGGCAGCCAATCAAATCCTCCTTCCTGTTTTGTTGTGGCAGTTACGGCAGTTTGGTCAGTTACGGCAGTTTACGGCAGTTAGGAGCGACAGACAACACAATGCAATCCGAAGACGAGAAATTTATCCTGACAATATTTGATTTTTAAGAATTATACAACACACGCACACCTCAGTACTCGAACAAACACAGGAGGAGACACACATGGAGCTGTGTTAGCAGCGCAACGAATTTGTCTGGTGAGTACAATGTAATTGACGACGCGTAGCAGCTAGTTAACTTTCAGACAGTGGGATATGTGAGAGGGCTGGTGACCTTATTTCGTAGTTCACAGTTTTTGTGCTGCATTTTTATGTATGAAAAGTGCTATATAAACAACGTTGGATTTGATTTGATAGTTCGTGATAGTATCACGTAAGCTAGTACTGTCTCTACTGCCTTTGAGGGAAACACTATATTCAAGGGGAGACATAGAGAGTGGACAGGAGGTGTGTGTGTGTGTGTGTGTGTGTGTGTTGCGCACGCACCCCGCTCCACAGGCGCTCCTTGCTGGTTTTTTTTTGTCTAGCGCGCATTGAATAAGCGCTTCCAGCGTTTCAAGCGTCTTTGAAGCGTCCACGTCTCTAGCGTCTCATTTCTGTGTGATCGTCCCCTACTGTGCATTATCACCAAAAGCGTCACGAGTGCCAGCGGCCGCTCAGGTCGCTGGCATCGCGCTGCCTGCCAGCTCTGGCAGGGCTTGCAGAAGGCTGCCAAGGGGCGGGGCTTTCAAGCTGCGCTGCAGAAGATCTCTTTCTTTCTTTCTTTCTTTCTTTCACTGTCCCGCCTTGAGAATATTCACGGTCTGCAATTGGCTGCTCCTCGCTGCTGCTTCGGCGGCGTCGCTGCTCATTTGCATAAAGTTGAGCTTCTCTCAACTTCACAGTGACGCTCCGGTTGCTGGCATCGCGCTGCTCACTGCTGCCGACATTCCAGACGCCCTTCGTAGCAAGCGTACATTGAAAATGAGTAGCCTAGTTTGTTGCGCCGACAGAATAGATGGACCGCTTGGTGATTCACAGACCCTGTCCATGCAACCATGTTGAGTGGAGCGATAATTACCTCTGTCGCTTGAGAACGGAGAAAAATCTGCACCTGTTGACCCTCAAACACCGATGTTGGACGCGCCCGGGGCCCGAATCTCCTCACGGCCGCACCGATCCGCCAGTGCGAGGCCGCCACCACTCCGGCAGTCCCTCGGTGAATCACTTGGCGGACCCACCAGACGCACCACAGGATACCAGGCAGGTAGCTCAAACTCGGGAGCCCGCAAAACAGCCGGAAAAACATCCGCCATGCATCTTTTGTCCACGGCACATGCAGCGCTTCTCTCCCCTCGCGGGCCAGGGCACGGATGGACATCTCCAGACAGCAACAAACAGATTGTAACAAGCAGAGCATTGCCCTGCTATATGCTGACCTTAGACTGGTGTTTCTTTATATGACTGTGCAGCTGAGGAAGGATGAAAGTCAACGCCAGGGTATGCTTGCCAAATCTGAAGTTCAGTGTGGTATGGATTGTTTGTTTGCTATTTGTTTGGTCAATCCCATTTCTCTCGGTGTAAAAGTCTTTGTGTAGGTGTGCTTTGTCAACCAGCTTTATTGACGGATTAATATCGGCAGGTTTTAGCACGCTTAAAATTAATCCATAAAATAAAAACGCCAGCACTGCACCTGTCCTGCCAGCACCTGGCTTGACTGCTTCTGCCATGCTGCTCTCATCTCGGTCTGTGTGAACGATGAATCACTTGTGAGTCGTGAGGTAGCCAGGGTGCAGGCAGGGATGGGCAGTATTTCTATTACTTGTATTTAAAATACATATTTCAATTACATTTGAGTATTTTGTAATTTGTATTTGATAAGGCCGATAAAAAGCAAATGTAATTTGTAACAAAATACTTTTGAGTGGAGTAATTTTGTATTTAAAATACTCAAAATACTATCTCCACAAGAAAGTTTTTTTTGTTTGTTTGTTTTTTAATATTTTTATCTATATGTTATGTCTATATGTTTTTTAAAACTTCAATGTGCCCTTCAATGACCTAGTGGTCTGTTTTAGTGAACTGTGCATAACATAGGAAATTGTATGTTGTTGTGGTTGATGCTTGGGATGAGTATGCTACAAATGAATTGCCTCACGTGGGATCAATAAAGTTGTCTGAATCTAGATCTGAATCAATAAATAATATTTTAGGGTAGCCTACATGTCCCTAGCTTTTTTTTCTCTTCTTCATATATTTTAGGGTAGCCTACATGTCCCTAGCTTTTTTTTCTCTTCTTCATTTGAAAAAAGTTGAACACAGGGCTCCAAAGGCTCCAAGTTAGACAGCAAACAAGTGAACTAGCTACAGTAGCTACAGTATCTTGCTGCTGTTTAGCTAGACCGTTGGTGGACAGTTCACAGCACAGCTAGACTAGACTTGCCAGGCATGCTGCTCACGTGGATGTATCCACACTAGCAGTAGACTACCTTGCTGCTCACGTCTTCCAAGTTCAACAGATTGTCTGTCAAGGTAAATATTTTATCTGAGTGGGACAGATGTCAACTGGCTTCGGGCAAATTTTATTAGTAATTCAAATCCCTGACAACCCAGAGTTGAGATCAGGACTCAGAGTCGCAGTCCTATACGCCTCTCTGAGCTTCTAGTTCAGTTACCTACCCATAGTTTTCATAGTTTTATACAAACGGTGTCTGTCCCCCGACTACCTAAATTATTTAAATCCAAAATTAAACAAAGAGGAGTTGTGCATAACAACCTCATAAAAATTAAAACCTCTTCTGTGACAGAAAGACAAAACAGGAGAATTAAATGCGGACTGTTAAATATCAGGTCTCTATCAT
>NC_065521.1:4122678-4132068 GCF_006386435.1 Epinephelus moara | reverse complement strand
AACTATTACTCAGCATTAATAGAAGACAATAAGAACAACCCCAGGTTTCTTTTCAGCACTGTAGCCAAGCTGACTGAGAGTCAGAGCTCTATTGAGCCTTGTATTCCTTCAGCCCTTAGCAGTAATGATTTTATGAGCTTTTTTAATGACAAAATTCTAACTATTAGAGGCAAAATTCATGACCTCCTGTNGAGTCAGAGCTCTATTGAGCCTTGTATTCCTTCAGCCCTTAGCAGTAATGATTTTATGAGCTTTTTTAATGACAAAATTCTAACTATTAGAGGCAAAATTCATGACCTCCTGTCCTCAGATAGTACCTATCTAACCTCAAACACAGCTGTAGAACCTAATATATATTTAGATTGCTTCTCCCCAATTTCTCTTCAAGAGAAAACCCCGTTAAAGGGGTTTGTTGGGGGAGTTTTTCCTATCCGCTGTGAGGGTCCAAAGGACAGAGGGATGTCGTATGCTGTAAAGCCCTATGAGGCAAATTGTGATTTGTGATATTGGGCTTTATAAATAAAATTGATTGATTAATTGATTGGCTTGATGTATGATTTATGTCTGGGTCTGGCTACATAGCCTATTGCATAAATACATGGTGATGATAGATATAATATCAAACTAGCGATAGCCCAAACCTGAATACTCTGCTATACCAAATTGTGATAAAACAAGCGCAAATTTGCAATAGCTGCGACCAAATGTGCTACTATCACGCCATTAATGGATGAATCATGGTCGTTCTTTCTGGCATAGTTACTTGTGGTCTCCAATTGAAGCATGTAAATTTTGAGCATTTTTGGTCAAGGACTTTTTGAGTTATTCACGAAAAGATTTGAATCGGTTAGTATAGCGCCACCTATGGAGGAATCGTGGGCATTCTTTCTGGTATAGTTACTCATGGTCTCTAGTTGCAGTATGCAAATTTCGAGCATTTTTGGTCAAGGACTTTTTGAGCTATTCATGAAAAGCTTTGTGGACCGACCGACCAACTGACCAACCAACCGACCGACCGTGACCTATAGTGCTGCGGGTCACTGCTGAAAAGAAAAAGAAAAGAAGTATTTTCTGTATTTGAAAATACAAAACACATGTATTTTATTTTGATACATTTTCTGGCACCAGTATTTTGTATTTCATTTTGATACATTTATTTGAGGGGTATGTTGTATTTTGTATCAAAATACATTTTGATGTATTTTTGCCCATCTCTGGGTGCAGGGAGGGACTGCCACTCGGTGAACGAATCACTCGGTGAATTACGTAACCCCAATCCCTGAGTGATTCAAATAATTTCTTCTAAGCGATACACTTTTATAGGGACCGTTTTCTCCAAGCTAACGGCTAATGTAGCCAGGAGTCAAGCCACATGAATACAATCACACACCTCCCCATTGTTTTAATAGACTTAGTTTCCAGATAAACAAACTTAAAACATTAGACTGGCCAGTAATGAGACTCACCAGTGCAGGGCAGACGCAGAGGCAGCTCAGCCGTGTATCAGTTCAGTGAGTCGGAACGATTCAGTGAACAAATCTTTTTAATGAACTGATTCTAGTGATTCAGTAACATCTAAAGAACTG
This sequence comes from Epinephelus moara, assembly GCF_006386435.1. Classification (NCBI taxonomy): domain Eukaryota; kingdom Metazoa; phylum Chordata; class Actinopteri; order Perciformes; family Serranidae; genus Epinephelus; species Epinephelus moara. Next base: position 4,130,482 of record NC_065521.1, on the reverse strand, counting down.
CTTTGCCCATCACTATCAGGAGGAGCTTCTGTCCTCAGGACACAAGGATACTGAATGATGATCCTAACTAAGACTACCCAGTCTTCACTATCACCCCTAGCACACACTGGACGTGTCATGCTGCAGCTCTTCAACAGATGACCACGCAAAGTTCTTACCGAAAGAAAGATCTGTACTTCCTCCACCTCTGCATTAGCTGAAAATCATGTGTGGAGAGCCATTAAATAAAGTCGATGTCCCACCTGAAGAGTTGATCTCCAGAGCTATGACTCGCCAGGCAACATCTTTTCGGCCATTGTCTTTATAGTGACGGGCTTGTGGGTTGTTTAGTTTTAGCAACAGTTTTAGCAACAACATTGTAGCAACAGCTACAGAGTTCTTTTTATACATCCACAGTGAGGGGAGGAGTGGAGCTGTCATAGGATCAGAGAAAAAGAGCTGCTACAGGAGCAGTATGTACAAGCAGAGAGCGAGAGGGGACAAAATGCATTTAATCCTGGTGTTGGAAAAAGGACAGTAGTGTGAAAGTGCCTTTTTTGGGGCAATGGGGGGCGTGAGCAAGTAACAAAACTTGTAGCTCAGCATGTGACGTAAACAGTGACATGGAGGGAAGCCGCGGCTGGTCAGTCCTTCAGCGATTTTCTCATAAGTCGGCCCGTTCTTCACCGTCCCCATCATTTGACGGTTAATGGCCTCTTCGTTTGCGAGGATAAGGAGGGTGCGCAATGCTTTGTCTCCCCAGTTGCTCATTTTACAGTGTCTGTCAGGTTTACGTTTCCCTCTTGCTACTAGCTGCTCACTAATTCCTGCTATCAGCTGTTTCCTGTTTATCCATCGCCAGTGGGTCGCACGTGCGGCGTCATCAGCAGCTCCTCCCACAAATCTTCAACAGCCCCTCCCATTGCGGAAGGCCGCCTCAGTCTGTTTAAACTAAAAGGGTTCCGCCAATATGACAAAATTGGGCACCTCGGATCAACTCGCCAATCCGGCTCTGTGTGTCTAACGCTCGCAGCTTGCCGGCAAAACGGCCCAACATTTGTGGAAAATCTGGCAGTGAAAAGGGGCTATAGACTGATTGATTGATTAAACAAACAACAGAATTCTACATATGAAAAAAAGTTTATTTGTTTGAAACCCACCCACAACTATGTACTTCACTTCCTTTTAATGTTACGCAGTGTATAATGGACTCAACAGAATTCATTACATAACTGACAAGTATACATATGAGATACACACATAGTTGAAGTGTGACTAATGCAAAACCATACAAATGCAATCTGTCTGGATGTGTCCTCAGCTGGAGATAAAACTCCAATCCAGCATGTGTCACAGGAAACTGTCAGATTACCCTGAACGGAAAGAAGACACAAACATAAATAAGTTATGAATAACCGGTCATATAACACTGGATTGTTTTAATGCATATTTATTATATGGTAGTAGCTTTAAGAGGCCGCAGTGTTCATTACATCCAATAGTAAGAGACGACAAATTGATGATTATGTATTCAGTAGTAGGTCTAGTTTATGTATTGTTGTGTGTAGTGCTGCAGGAGTGAAATGTTCCGATGGATACCAGTCTCACGTCTGTGTGTCCATTACAGAGCTGGAGTCAGAACGTGGTTTGCCTGGCTTAGCATATTTTATATCCTCTGCTTTGCAATGTTTTATTATGTTTTGTGTGTCGTCTTGCCTTGAGACATGTTAATGGTGAAACCAAAGACAAATTTCCACTCTGTGGACAATAAAGTTTTCGTATTCGTATTCGTATTCGTATTCGTATTCGTATTTGTATTCGTTTTCGTATTCGTATTCGTATATAGACTGGAAGCAGGGTGAAACAACTAGCCTGGTTCTGTCCAAAGGTCAAACAACACCTACCAACACCTCTAACACGTTGTTTCTGTTTGTTTCATCTGGACACAAACAGAAATGTCATAATGACATATCATTTTAGAGGGAGTTACATGAAAAAACAAGAAAAATGGCGAGGAAAGGTCAGGACATAATCAAAAATAAGAAATCAGCATCTGTGGACAAGAGTTCTGTTATTGTATGTATAATCAATATTCATATTGGCTCTGCATACAATCATATCTCTGATAAAAAAAACAATACAGGCTACAGTAGACATGTTTTTATGTTCTTGCCACATGCACAAAGCTGCCTTCCAAACTATGACCACCTAACCAGCACAATCTTTTGACCATCCTGATTTGATTTCATTCTGCCATTCTCAGCTGCAGTCTTACCTCTTCCATTATTGCATCCCAGGCCGCTGGCATTTCCTATTCGATCCATCCTGGCTCCAAAGCAGCCAGAGGCCCGTTTCCTGGCGGTCATCAGCAGGTCCTGTAGATGGCTCCTCTGACTCATGGTCCTGCTGTGACCCTCAGCTGGTAATTTAGATCTTTCTGATATCAAAGGTTCTTGGTCCTCCTCCTGGTCCAGGCTCCATCCCCGGCTGGCCTGGCTGTTCTCAGGCTGTTGGTTTGTCCCCTGGTAATCTGCCTCAGAGTCCTCCTGCCCTGCTTCAGCCACAGTCTCTTCAAAGCGCTCCAGTAGAGACTAGTGTGGAAAGGTGAAGATGGCTTTACACTCAAAACTCAAACTGGTTACATTCATGGTGTTATATTACAGTTACCACATTATGAATTAAGAACATAGGCCTTCTAGTGATTCTTAACACGCCATTTGGGTATATAACATGGAGTGAACCATGGCATACTGTTGAGTGAGGTTATGTTCCAAAGCTAAATGTTTGAAATGAGATTTCTCTACTTCTGGAACAGAAAAATCTGTATATTTTGCTTGTACTTAGGCTTTTTATAATATTGTATGTGGTGTTGACAGAGTTGCAGATTGTAACTTATAACTCAGAAAGTACATTTCCATCTACCTTTTTTATGTGCATTTTCAAATTTTGCAGAAAAAAATCCTGAGAGGAACTGGCATAAATCTGAGCAAAAGTCAAAATATTGCAAATGAGTTTTTATGCGTGGCTCAGGCGGAATTTTTGGTGTATTGTTAAATACATGCGACAAAGTAATGGAAACAGACTTAATGAATAAATCATGTGGTACATTAAGCTTCCAGGTCACTAAAGAGACATTAAATATCAGCAGACAAAACATCAGATGTGTATGGAGTGATGAGGAGGCTGTAACGTTCCTCACACTAACACAGGAAACAAACCCAAATGTTACATTTCCCTCATGTTTTCCACGTTGTTCTTATTTAGTTCAAGATTTGACTGGCATTCTTTATTGGACCTACATCTTGTTGTATCCTCTTCTTCTGTGGTGGTTTAAAGATGAGTTGGTAACTTTTATAAAGATATTTTTTTATGTCATATAACTGTCACTTGTCATCTGTGGAAAACATCATGTTCCTCCTCCCCAGACTGTCTCTAATGAAATCTGTGAGAATCCACTGCAGCTGAATAAAATACAACCAATCAGAGCCGAGGAGTCTCTGACACAGCTGTCAATCATGTCAATCACTGCTCCTGAACTGCAGTCAGACTGTCAAACTAGACAGCATTGATCAAATATGAATCAAGATTCGGTTACTGCGTTGCCTATTTCTTTCCTTTAATGTTTTCAGAAACAATTGCTCCAGCTGGTGGGTGGTGTTTGGTTTTGGCTTGACTGTGTCCAACATAGTGACTGGCTAACAAACTTTCTCATTTCACAACTAAACAGTAACTAAAATATGTTTCTGAAAATATTTGAGGTGAGCAATAGGCAACGCAATAACAGAATCTTGATTCATATTGATCAACACTGCCTGGTTTGATGGTTTGACCACAGTTCACGAGCAGCGATTAACATGACTGACAGCAGTATACGGCAGCATGGCCGTAACATCACTACTTGCTGAGTCAAATAGCTTTTTAGTAGTGAAGTTGATTACTTGACCGAGTAGCGCGGTTGTATCCACAAAAGTTATAAGCTCTGAAGTGACTTTTTGGATAAGGATAAGTAATATGACTGATGCCAGCACCACACTGGGGCATGTAGATGAGGAAAGCACTTCCATATGACATCACACACTAATCCCTCAGTTTATTCTGCTTGCTGCTTGGCTATTGGCTTTTCTTAGCATAACCCACCTGATTGGCTACATTTCTCATATCTCATGTTTTTTCAGCAAATGTGACAAAAATGTGTTTCTATAGAAGTTACCAACTACAGCTTCAATGGTACTGACTAGACAATTAGTGCCACCAGCTGTTAATCTCGATGCTCCCAACTCCTAATATTCACATACAGTAACAGTAATGGGTGGAAGGGTGGAAATGCACATTAACAGTTACAGCTTCTGTAGTTGATAGAGGTTGTTTAGTACCTTACACCCCTTTAAAAGAACAGTGAAACGTTTTAGGAAATATTCTTGTTATCCAGGGTTAGGGGATGATGTGGGTAAGGTTCACGGTTAGAAGTGAAAAAAAAATCTGGGCATGGACATGTTTAAGGCTTCAGCATGCATCATATGAAGTGCATGTCAGATGGTCTAACACAAGGGTCAACAACCTTAACTATCAACAGAGCCATTTTTGGCCAAAAATAAAAAATAAAAATCTTGGGCCACAAAACCTGAAGGCTTTGAAAGCCTAGGCCTGAAATAAGTCAGTTTCCTTTTGCTGTTGTATATTATAAAGTGTCACATATTTGTGAGTGCTGACAACATCATTTGCTATTGCATAATTTTTGTGTGGTCACTTGTTGTACTCTAAAGATGTTTGAGTTAAGCATGCCAGTTCTTTTGTTTGAGCCTTATAATTAAAGAAACAACCTATTAAGTCTAAATTTGCCTATTAAAATTAAAAACAAGTCATGAATAGTATCCCATATATGTTTTATCGCGAGGTGGCTGCTCTGCAGTGAGCTATTTATGATTATTTTGTACTCTATTTTGCAGCATTGGCAGCGAAAACATACAAATCCATGCACACACTGTCAAATGCTATATTTTCTTCTGATACTTTTTCTTTTGTGGATTTGGAATCCATAGTCAGCTAACTAGTAAAACTCAAGACTAGCCACCGCTGTTGAGGTTCAGCAAAATCTTGAGGAAAAGGCATCAGGCCATAGATGAAAAACACACATTTTAGTGGATGATATGTTGAGACATTTTTTCTATTTAGTTTATAGGCTATACATTTAAAAATTGAAATGTTAAGAAATAACCATTATCCATTTCTATATATTTTTTTGTCAAAGCCACAGGGAGCCACTGGAGAGGGGCTAAAGAGCCCTATATGGCCCTAGAGCCGTGAATGCCCACCTCTGATCTAACAGCATCCGAAAGCTCCTTTCCTTCCAGAATCCCTATGAATTGTGCTTTTGCAATTTGTGGCTTGATTTCCAGGGAAATATCACTCAAATATAGTAGTAATAGTGGTGGGTGGCAGAAATCTCAAAAGCTGGACAAATAAAACCAAAACTATATATGACTACCTCCTGTGGCTCAGGAGGTAGAGTCCACCACTAATGGAAGGATGGGAGCCCCGGCTCCTTGGGCCCGTGTGTCAAAGTATCCTTGGGCAAGATACTGAGCCCCAAACTGTTCATTGTCTGTATGTGTGAAAGTTTAACTTAGGTGCAGATGGCACCTTATATGGTAGCCTCAGCCACCATATGGGAATGTGAAATGCAGTGTTAAAGTGCTTTGAGTGGTTGGAAAACTAGCAAGGCGCTGTACCCTTTTACCATAATGAGAAACCACTAAAGTTAAATAAGAAAATGTGTTTTTTTGGATACAATGTGGAGAAAAGCAACAGTTGCTGGAAAACATTATCTCAACAACATTGTTAGCCATCTCCCTGTCTTTACCTGTGAATGTACCTCACCTTCCAGAGTGCAGTCTTAAGACAAACAAGTGTGATAACTAAAGGTGTGACATAGTTTCTTACCTTGAGCTGAGCCAGGTCACCAGTAGAAGAGGGCCTCCCCAGTATGTGGCTGCTAACCAGTGTGTGCTGACACAGCAGGGCCAGCAGGCCCCACAGGACCGCAGTCCTCATGTTATCCCTCTGCTGCTGCTACTGAGACTACAGCCTACATTGCAACATTTTATATACATGCCAACACAAAGACACACACACACACACACACACACACACACACACACACACACACACACACACACACACACACACACACACACACACACACACACTCACAAATCACCTACCACCAAGTACCACTTACAGGAACATCTGACCAGCTGTCTTATCATGCAGAGGTGTCAGAATGCACTTGAGGTGATCTACAAAATGATGAACCACTGACATTGACTGTCTGTTGCATGGTGAGTGTTTGTGTGTGTGTGTGTGTGTGTGTGTGTGTGTCTGTGTGTGTGTGTCTGTCTGTCTGTCTGTCTGTCTATCTGTCTGTCTGTCTGTCTGTCTGTCTGTGTATCATCACGCTTACCAGCCAGCAGTGGCATGACCTCTGGAGCCATAGTGGAACTCTGAGCTCAGATCAGATGTAGTGTGTATTGACAGGAATGCAGTGTTCACCATGCAAATACTTAACACTGTCTCCCCTCCTGAGCCTAAAAAAATACCATAGTAGGTTAAAACTGCTGCGCCTGGGTTACAGGGAGATCACATGGTTTAGATAAGGAGAGGAAGGAAACAATGTAATCATCAATATAAGACATTTATAGTATATAATATTCATTATGATAGTTGATAACATTTTGGTTTGGTTTTGAGTTATGTATACTAGCAGTACTCCAACAAATTACAGGGCTGTTTCCACCCAGCCCAGTAAAGATGGATTTGTAATAGACAATGCCAAATATTAACACCATTTTTTGACATTTTGGAAAATGCGCATAATCGATTTCTTGCAGAGTCTGAGATGAAAAATTGATACAGCTCTCAAACAAAAGATTGATAATGATCTCTACTCTCAGTCTATTTAAGAAAAGTAATCAATGTATTTCCCCATTAAATGTAATTACTGATTTTACAGCTTTAATAATGACAAGATGTTACGAGAACCCTGAGTAGAGATTGTTTTCCAATTTCTAGAATAAACTGCAAATATCAACTCTGAAGTCAACATGTACAGAAGTCTCTGATGTTTTCAGAATCATGGAAAGTTTGAATGTGTGTCGTTCCATGACAACTAAGTTAACTCCACCTCTTGATGAAGATCGTGGGTTAAAGTTAAAAGCGCTGGAACAAAAGAGTAAGTGAACCTTGAGTGGATATTGTTTTGTCAGCTGTCATTTTCACTGACACATGCAAACTGTCTGAATCAGTTGGAATTAGCAAATATATGTTATCATTAATTCAGAAAAACATGTAGGTCACACTGAATCGGAGTGAAGATTCCTTACCAATATGTACTTCCCTGTTATCTTTTAAAGTTAAACTTATTAGACAACACTATTGGTAGTTTCGATTCTTAACTCAAGGTCCACTTATTCAGTTTCTCCTGGAGTATTGAGACACATGTTATCAGGCCCCTCTCCTGTGGAATCATCTTCCTGTTACAGTCCGGGAGGCAGACACCGTCTCCACATTTAAGACTAGACTTAAGACTTTCCTCTTTGATAAAGCTTATAGTTAGGGCTGGCTCAGGCTTGCCTTGTACCAGCCCCTAGTTAGGCTGACTTAGGCCTAGTCTGCCGGGGGACCCCCTATAATACACCGGGCACCTTCTCTCCTTCTCTGTCTCTGTCTCTGTCTCTGTCTCTGTCTCTCGTGTCCTATTACTGCATCTTGCTAACTCGGCCATTCTGGATGTCACTAACTCTTCTTCTTCTCCGGAGCCTTTGTGCTC
>NC_065521.1:4098982-4122594 GCF_006386435.1 Epinephelus moara | reverse complement strand
TCTGTCTCATTGATTGATACAGATTACTGTTAATTTATTATGCTGATCTGTTCTGTATGACATCTATTGCACATCTGTTCGTCCTGGAAGAGGGATCCCTCCTCAGTTGCTCTTCCTGAAGTTTCTACCGTTTTTTTCCCCCGTTCAAGGGTTTTTTTGGGGGAGTTTTTCCTTATCCGCTGTGAGGGTCCTAAGGACAGAGGGATGTCATATGCTGTAAAGCCCTGTGAGGCAAATTGTGATTTGTGATATTGGGCTTTATAAATAAAACTGATTGATTGATTGATTGATTGACATGTTGTGGACTTCATCAGCAGATTTGCTGGGTTGTTTTCATCAAATCGGTCTCACTCTGAGGTTGTCAAAAAGCCAACCCTGTCCTTTTTCCTAAACCCAACCACATGCGAGCGTTGGCCAAACCTAACCACTTGCGTTTGTTGTTGAAGGAAAAATATGTTAATTCACTGTGTTGTACCGATGTAGTGTTTATTTTGAAAGAGACTGTATGCAAGCTGTACATTTCCTGTGAAAACAGAGGTCAATGCATGTAACAGGCTGAAGTTGACACAGCATCCCAGAACATCAGCAACCAACACACCCAGGGTACCTTGCATATGGCATATGTTGATGTGGAAAGTTCAGAATCAAACATCAATATGTGATGAGGTCAGAGTGAGAATGTGTTGTTTTCATTGTCTCAACTGATAACAGTGGAACCATTTCCATGACAACCGAGCTACCCGACTCACTGATGAAGCCCCCAAGATACAGCAGAAAACACTGCAAGACATTTAGTAACTAGACCATGACACTGTTGAACCTCACAGCAAGAGGGTTCTAGGTTTGAATCCGCTAGCCAGCTGAGGCCCTTGTGTGGAGTTTGCATGTTTTCCCCGTCTCAGTGTGGCTTTACTCCAGGTTCTCTGACTTCTGTTATTAATGACACTAAATTGCCAGTAGGTGTGAATATGAGCGTGAATGGTTGTCTGTCTCTCTGTGTCAGCCCTGTGATGTTCTGGCGACCTGTCCAGGGTGTACCCCACCTCTTGCCCAGTGTCAGCTGGGATAGGCTCCAGCACCTCCACAACCCTGTACTAGGATAAGCAGTTTGGGATAATAAATGAATAAATTAATATTACTACTGTTTTTTTCGTATTATGGTGTTCTGCAGTTCTGCATGTATTGTGCAAGTGGTATTGCTGTACCTCAACAGAAGCCATTGCTCTACTGCTGTGTACAATCAAACACTGTACTATTTCTCTATTTCATTACTTTCAAATGGATTAACAAGTGGAAAACTAGAATGTACACAAATGCTATGTAGCCTATATCACTGTTAGTTTTTGTAAGTCATAAAAATGTCATAAGAAAGTCATAGTGTAGAATGTCACAGAAGGTGTCGATTGCCCCCCGGCGACCTGTGCCAGAACACTGAGATTGAGATTTGGCTCTACATCTACCACGACATGTGCCAGCTGTCTGACTGGCGATGTATCATACTACACAAAAAAGGTTCTGTCCGACCATGTTACAAACTGACGCCAACTGTTCTTTCAAACAGCACTGGTGTTTAAGATGGCGTCAGGTGCGCCAGGTGCGTTTGGGGCTCTGGTAGCAGTATCAGTTTATGCTGTGTTTTTAAGCATTTTAGGTCACTGTTTTAAAAATTCTGAGGAGTGCTTTGGATATGATACGTTTACGCAGCTGAGAACTGAGCGTTTGGACGAAATCTGTCGCTTGTCAGTCAAAGCTGACAAACTTTGTGTATATGGCAGTGTTGCCTGGATCACCTTGCAGTCTAAAGCCGCATTCAAAGCAAGTTTCCGGAGGAACCCATCGACCCGATGCCTTCGGCAAAATATTATCAATCTGCCTACTGCTTTCGGGAGATATCCATCAGTGTCCGGGCCCTACAAACTTGCAAACAGCGAAATACCGGCAAAATAAGCCTAACATCAGCAGCAGCGGCTGCTGCCCTAACTGCGGAAAGGTGGTAGGAGCAAACGCCAAAGTAGTTGCATGTGACTTTTGTGACGTTTTTGTTCATATAAGGTGCGGGAATATTGCTCCAAAATTGTAAGAAATAAGTCAGATATCCCGCTGGTTTGTAACCGGTGTTGTGTGCAGGAAATGTGCAGCGCCGATGTCTTTGATGACACAAATGATGTGAGGACTTATGATGAGGACAGTATGGATGGGAGAGACTATGATTCACTCGGCCTTTTAAATTGGGAAGGGATGCATTTTATTCACGTCAATGCCAGGAGTGTTCTTCCCAAACTGGATGAAATCGGGCACCTCGCGACTACTTCAAAGGCTGCTGTGATCGCTGTGTCTGAGACCTGGCTGGACAGTTCCATTCAAGATGGTGAAGTTGGGCTTTCAGGTTATTACATCTACCGATGAGATCCCAACAGACACGGAGGAGGAGTGTGCCTTTTAATAAGGACTGAAATAACTTTCAATCCGCGTCATGATCTACAGGTGGATGGCTTGTAGGCAGCTTGGGTGGAGTTAATTCTTCCTAAAACCAAGCCCATCATTGTAGGTGTCTGTTACCGCCCACCTAAACAAACAGACTTCTATGAACTCCTTGAATCTGTCTGTTGTAAAACCAATATATGCCTAGAGAAAGAATGTATCATCATGGGTGATTTTAATACAAATCTATTATTGCCACGAAGTAGCCTAAAAGAGTCTCTTTCATGTCTCTGTAAGGTGTCTGGTTTACAGCAATTAATTACTGAGCCTACTAGGTTGTCTATTAATAGCCAGTCCCTTCTTGACTTGATTTTAGTATCTGACTGTGGAATGATATGTCAGTCAGGTGTGTTGGATGTGGCTTTCAGTGATCATAATGCAGTTTTTTGCACATGCAAGAAAATGAAATCTCAGCCAATAAATGAGCATTGTTCCATCAAATACAGATGTACCAAACAGTACTCTGCTGAGGTGTTCAATCAAAGGCTATCTGAGAGAGACTGGTCAGATGTGCTCGAATGTAATGATGTTGACAAAGCTTGGGATTTGTTCAAGCAGCATTTCATAGCTGTTCTTGATAAAGTTGCACCAATGAGGGAAATAAGAATTAAGCACAGAAGTGCATGTTGGATGACATCTGAAATCGTTGATCTGATCAGACAACGTAACAGATGTTTCATAAAGTTTAAAAAGTCTAAACTACCAGCTGACTATAACTTCTAACTTCTAACTTATAATCTTAGAAATCAAGTTAGTTACAAGGTCCAGCAGGCTAAGTCTGAATTTTATTCTGATTCCATTGCTGCAAATGTAAAACCTAAAAAGCCTAAAAAACTATGGAAAATTCTCAATGATATGGGATCAACAGCAAAATCAAAATCGAAGTCTGGTAAAGCGGGGCTTATTATTGAAGATGAGATGTGTTTTGATAAGCGGCTGATTGCCTGCCATTTTAACCATTACTTTACAACTGTTGCTGCCAGTCTGGTCAGTAAATTGCCAGGTGCTTCTGATAAATATGGCAATTCATTTGTTAACTCCTTTTATAGAAGTAAAAATGTCTCTGCAGATGCATTTGCAATTAGTCCTGTCTCAGAGGATAAAGTAAGAGCGAGCCTCTCAACCCTGTCAGTGAATAAGGCCACTGGCTTGGACCTCATTCCCTCCAGGTTTCTTAGGGATAGTGCTGGGGTTACATCTAGTATTCTTACCTATGTCATAAATCTGTCCATAAGTCAGGGTGTTTTCCCAAACGATATGAAAAATGCTAGGGTGGTTCCTCTCTTTAAGAAAAATAGCAGAGATGATGTTGGGAATTATAGACCAGTCTCAATTCTGTCAACTATATCAAAGATTTTTGAGTGTCTTGTGTATGAACAGGTGGAGGAGTATCTCATCAGGCATGATCTATTATATGAGCTCCAGTCTGGTATTAGAGCTGCCTATTCTACTGACACCTGTCTCATTCACCTCTTCGACTATGTGCGTCAGAATTTTGATCTAGGGAATTATGTTGGTATGCTTCTACTTGACCTGCAAAGAGCATTCGATACTGTGACCCATGACATTTTGATTTCTAAATTACAGTGCATGGGTTTTAGAAACTCAGTCACTGAGTCACTCACTCAAATGGTTCACTTCTTACCTAACGGATAGGACACAAGTATGCGATGTTGAGGGGACCCTCTCTGATCCGCAGAGTATAACATGCGGGGTGTCCCAAGGTTCGATCCTGGGGCCCCTGTTATTTTTAATATACATAAATGACATGTCAGCTGCGGTACGGTACAAGTTGCTATTATATGCCGATGATTCTGCTTTACTTGTCCCAGGGTGTAATGTTAAAGACATTGAAAATACTCTTGGCATAGAGTTTGAGTCTGTCAACCAGTGGCTTGTAGACAGTAAGCTCTCTATGCATCTGGGCAAGACTGAATCAATCTTGTTTTGTACAAAAAGGAAGTTGGCAAAATCAAATATTTTAAAGGTGATGTGTAATGGGTCTGAAATTGTCTCTAAATCAAGTGTCACATATTTGGGTCTAACACTGGATCAGTCACTTATAGGTGAATCCATTGCAGCCAAAATTTTAGCCAAATGTGCCTGTAAGTTGAAGTTTTTATATCGCAAGACAAAGCTTTTTGATTTTTCTGTAAAGAAATTATTGCTATTAACTCTGATTCAGTGTCATGTAGATTTTGCTTGCTCTGCTTGGTTTTCTGGGTTGACTGTGAAACTTAAAAACAAATTCCAAGTGCTGCAAAACAATGTTATTCGGTACCTGTTAAAAACACCCCCCGTACTCATATTGGTAGGGAGGAGTTTACAAGAGCTGGTCTACTACCTGTACATCTAAGAGTAGAACAACTTAAGCTGAACCATATGTTTAACATTGTTAATGGTCATGCCCCCAAATATTTATGCTCTAATGTATCCATGGTCCACACGCAGCATAGTCATAACACTAGGGCCAGCATCCGCTCTGCATAGTTCCTAGAGCTAATAATGCAGTTAAAAACTCTTTCTTTTACACTGGTATCATGGCATGGAATAGTTTGCCAACTGCTACAAAACACCTCTCATCACGAAGGATTTTTAAAAGACAGGTCAAGCAGATTTTATGGAACAAGGTGGATATTTATTGATGAACTAGATAGTTTTTACAGCTGTTTCTTATTTATTGTATGTATTTTTAGTCTGAGTTTGTCTGCTTCTTGTTTATTTGTTTCTTGTGTGTAAACACCAAGGACCATGCTGGAAATAAGTATTTTACTTTAGCATGTCATCCTTAGGATTACTGTCTTATCGTCTTCCAGAAATAAATAAAAAACACAAAAAAAAAAACAGCGGCATATCATACCACAGCAAAAGTTTGATGCTGAAATCACTGACAAAACGGCGGTATTGACAAAACAGTGGAGACAGTTCTATGGTTATGTAATGCATGTTCCTGTGTTTTCCATCATCATCAGGTATCATCAACTATGCTATGATGAATGTAAAGTGGACATTTGTTGTATCGTTGGAGGTACCCAGCTGGCACATGACTGAACTTCAACATTGAAATGTGGTTGAAATTATGTCAGTTGTTGTTGTCAAAAAACAACATTGAAACAATGTTTAATTCTGATGGTTGTAAAAAAATTCTTATAAATCAACACTAAAATTCCATAAAGATCTATCTCAATGTTGAAACAGTTTTGAAAAAACATTTAAAGTTTATCAAAAACAACACTGAAACAAAATTGCGAATCAACATTGATTTATCTTTCAAAAACAAAACACAATTCAGCAGTGATTCAACCATGGTGTATGACGTTGAATTAACTTTGAATAAACATTAGAATGCCAGCTGGGTAATTTCAGGAATGTTGCATAAGAATTATTGTTTTCATTCACATTATAATCTTTGTTTGTGTGTTTGTGTGTGTGTGTGTGTGTGTGTTTACAGACTGTTATCCTGTGCATGATGATGCTTAAGCAACACTCAGTCAAATGGTGTGCAGTTGTAAACATTTATTCAAGAACATACATAAAGAACAGTCTTACATCCATTTTAAATAAATATATTTGTACGCCACCAACATTATTTAATAAATATTAGTAAATAAATAGCTTTCAAATAAATATATCTTTTGGTAAAGACGTTGCAGTTCCACAATTTAGATGGTAAGACTTCATCTTTACTTTGGATCTGCAAGAAAACAACAACTCTGTTAATAAGACCTTTTATGTTTCCTGATTCATTTCTCTGCGGATGTCATAACTACAACTTACTGTATCTGCCAACAGTGTTGCACCCCAGAGAGCTCATGGAGCCTATTCTGTCCATCCGTCGACCGAAGCAGCCTGAGGATTTCCTGGACGAGTCGTTACGGACGCTCTTCAGGTTCTTTGCTGAGAGGAACTCCCTGATCACTGCCTCATCCAGTCCAGTTTGGGTCCGCTGTTCATCTACTTTTTCGTCTATGTTGAGGCTGTCTAGACCGTCCCTCCCTGTGGGGACACTCTGATCCACATCAGGAGCTGATTCCTCTAGTCTTTGAAGGAGCACCTGCAATGTTCACATATACATGAGTCAGGCCAAGTCTTGCAAATAAATTTTTTATTTTTTTTTGCATTGAGCATATGCACATACAGGAGGGGCCTTCAAATATTTCTGGTAACACTTTTAAGCATGTGATGCGTCACAGCCTGATTCTAGAAGCATTAAAAGCATTCATATTTTCTTAAATAAACATGGTCAGGCCAAATGTCCTTCAAGTTAATGTTGGTGACAGGACTGCAGCATTAATTATTTATTACATCCTCATTAAACTTATTAGAGCACCAGTTTCACTTCAGTAACAACATATCAGGATCGCATTCCCATAAAATCATAGTTGGTCCCAGAGGTACATATAGGAGGCTGCTGTTAAATGATGATCTCTGTACAATACAATCTATGACTAAAGTTAGATTATGTAAATTAGATGAGGCTGTCTTGTCTCACTGCTGCAGACTGCCTTGAATTTTAAAGGATCCATGTTCCTTCGAACTCCAACTTTCCAAAACTAAGTTTCACAAGAACTTATTTAGAGACTCACCTTTAGGATGTCCATGTCAGTGTCAGTCAGACCCGTGCTGATGGGATATGTGCTGAGCAGCTGCACGTTTAAGATGAGAAGGAGGCTGCACAGGGGGATGGAAGACAGATTCATGTTTTTCTTTGAGCTCCTGTTGGTTGTATCAGTGGATGGATGGAGGATCTTTGGCTTCTTTGACTGGTAGCTGTTTGGATGTGGGAGCCAACAGAAGCAGCCTCAGCTCTTTTATACATAGGCTTGACACACATAAGTATGCCAGGAATTGGACTGGCATTCCTGACACCTGATTCTGATAACAGGAGCTGTCGGAAATGGCTCCTTTTAAAGTGTTGTCTCGTAGATATGGGGCATTCGTATGACATAGTTGCTTCCATATGCTACTTTATTTGAGAAACATACTCCAACCTCCCTGTACATGGGACATTGTAGTAGTAGTAAACTATCAGACAGTGTGACAGTGTTACTAAATTGAGGGGTGTACGTGATTGTGGTAGGGTAGCCTGCTGGTTAGATATCTGCCTTTAATTCAAGGAACAAAATTCAATCCTCCCCTCTACTGAAGGGCCCTCGAAAAAGATGCAAGTGTCCTACCAGCTCTCAGGTGTTGCTCTATGGCAGACTGTGACCTCTGACCTTTGTTGCAGGAAGCAAGAACACTGTGAAACCTCACTATACATTTATAAACTAGTCTGTCTAACTTATCAATATTTATTTAAACATGAAGGCTGTACTTATCAATACTTTAATATTAGCAATTGACTCACTATAATGTCAGAATGGAGTTACAAACACAGTTGTCCCCTATCTACACTTCCTCTCAGCTCTACACAACATTTTAGCCTCTTTCAGCTCATTGTTTTGGTTTTGGTTGGGTGTCACCAACAAATTCCCACTCTGACCTCGTCACATATCGACATTTAGTCATGGACTTTTCACACTGAGATCTGAAGTGCAAGGCATCCTGGGTGCATTTGTTGTTGATATTCTGGGATGCCATGTCAACTTCAGCCTGTTACATGTATTGTCTGTTTTCAAAATACACCTTTGTTTTCTCAGGAAATGTTCAGTTTGTAAACAATCTCTTTCAAAATAAACACACTACGTCGGTACAAGTGTGAGTCAATTGATGTTTTTTGTCCTTCAACATCAAACACATGTGGTTATGTTCTGCCAACACATGCAGGTGGTTGGGTTTAGGCAACACAAGCACGTGGTTGTGTTTAGGAAAAAAGATCAGGGTTTGGCTTTACAGTCGGAAGTGAACACCAGCCTCAGGGGTGAAAGTCAGTGATTGCTGGACCAATCCACCTCGTCTCCCGCCTGCCCTACTCGGACTTCTGTCCCCTTAACTTTTTTTGTGTCCCTGCTGTGTTTCCCTCTGACACCACCGGGAGCTGTTAAGCAACTGTTGTGTATCATGCTGATGTGAAAGGATGGCTTTTTTCGTTGGTGTATGATGCCGGAAATCACTGAGGTCTCACTGAGTGAGACCAGGCTGGAACCACAACTTTGGTGGTTTGGTTAAGTTCCAGTCTCATCATCCTGGTTTCCAGCACTCACAAAAGAAAATGTTGGCATTGTATGTTTCTAATTTACATTTACATTTATATATTTTTATATGTTATTATGTAGCAGATATGTTGAAATTTTATGTCTGTTTTATATATATTTAACACACACGCACGCACGCACGCACCCACGCACGCACAAAGGCACAAAGGCACATTGGCAGTGCCCAGGAGGTGAACTGGCTATTCTCCAGTTCTCCAGTCACAATCCGTACTGGCTTTGTGTGGGGACTTGAAGCAGTGACGCTCTGGTTCTCACTACTTCCTGAGCCACATCCCCACAGGCTGAGCTACTGCTGCCTAAACGAGTTTAGAGAGGGAATGTCTCTTTACTGAAACTGACAACAATTTATAGACATCTAAAGCATGACAAGAAACCCTGCCCAAACACTGCTTCCTCTTCTTCTTCTTCTTCTTCTTCTCCTTTGATGTGTTTATGAGGTCACAGGTCAAAATGGTTTATTTTTAAGAGTGCATTGAATTTTATAAGCTTATCATGTGTTTTGTATGTGACATCCAACCTATAGTGTAAGATGAAGGTAGAGTACAAAGAAATATTTCCCTCTTACCAGTGGCCAGTGAATACTAGATGAAAATATTAAGTAGCATGAGTAAGTAAGTAAAGTACAAGTAGCTCAAATTTATACTTTAGCACAGTACAGTACTTCAGATGTACTTTTACTTTGTTTACAAGTGCATTAGACTTTAAAAGGGTAAGAATGAAGTTGTTTCAGAAACTTATTTCTCTCAAGCAAGCTCCATTTCATTGTAAAATGTTTTGATTTTCATTCATCATCATATGTGATCTGTAACAGGCCAGGTGGTAAGAATGATGTAACTAAAAAAGAATGTGACTAAAGCAAGATTTCCATACATATTTTTGCATGTGTCAAGTTGGACATAGTGCCTTTTCATTCGGTAAGAGCCACAGTCAATTAGCTGATGGTGTGGATCCAGATATCCTTGCAACATGAGTTATGTATTTTTGTTGTCCGCTAAAACATCCACTTTTAAAGGCTACGATGACACTGACTGTTTGTTACACAACTGACCTCTGAAATCCTCCATGTTCAACCAGGTGAAGGTTTTAATCTGTCAGTGACACTTAAACGTTCATCATCTATTATTCACCGCATCCATTTTTGTATTGTTCCAGCATATGTAATGTTAAACTGATCATGTCATGTCATTAAATTATTATCTGCAAGAAGAAGAAATTTTCACTTTTCTAAACTGTTGCGTCATTTCTTACCCGAAATAGTTATGATTGAACACCTGACAGCAGACGATCATATTAAAATGTCATTGATATGAATTGAATGGTTTCCCATCTATCACACCAGTTTATTTAACGTGCATACAGCATGACAATATTCCCTCTGAAAATGAGTAAGCTGCTTTCAGTTATGCCCAGAAAAAAAGAGACAAACTCAGTCACAGATTCAGCTATTATGCAAAATAATTATTTTACTACAATACAATCTATTACAAGGCAACTCTATCCAACAAGAAAATAATAAATAATAAATACATTTACAATAATTTATTATTTAATAGCTCACATATGAAAAAGGAAATCACAGTTCTAAATGAGAACCATGAACAGGAGAGAATGAAGTAACCGCCCTTTAAAGTGTCAGTCAAAGATCTGTGACTATGAGAGGAGCTCCGCTTTGCTGATGGTCACACTGATGTGCAGATGGGAGAACCCCGACCTCATCCATGCCTGCTGACAGAACAAAAACACATGATAGCATGTTGAAAGGCGGTTTGTTACATTTTCAGAACTGCAGCAGCTGCACGTGCCCTGCAATGAGCCACCAAAGCTCCAGCAGCTCCAATACAAAAGCTCAGTAACACCCAATGTGGTGCTCAGTGACTCAGTGATTATTATTTTTATTATTAGTTTGTATCAGTTTGCGTAAGATTTGCATAATAACTTGATGTCTACAATGAAACACTCAAAAAAGGTCTGTAAAATATTTGACTATACATTTACAGTAAATTACTAGCTACTAGTTGCATTATTTCACAGTAAGTGAATAAGGGTATCATTTATACAATAAACTGTTGTGAAATGACAGCTTTATACTGTGATCTTACAGTAGTTGATCTTATGCGTGCATATTATTGTGATTTAGCAGTATGCTCCTGTAAAATTACTATATTTAACTGTAACCTCACTGTTAAAGCCCATAAGAGTACTGTTCGAATATCACAGTTATAGCCTTTAAGGTGATAATAATGTAATTTATTTTGAAATAGTACAGTTACATATTGTAACTTTATGGAAATAATTTGCAGTGTACGTATTAATGTGCAATAATTGATAATGTAGGCTAGGAGTTGTTTTAGAATCAAGCAAATGCGTTTTATTTTAAGGTACTCACCTGTTTTGCATCATATTTTACCAGCATTGTTTCTTTCACTCTATTAGTACTTTAATGTTTTTACTGTATGTCACAAACATCTGTGAGTATAAAGAGAAATTGTCATCCATTTAATATTGACTCATATTTGACACTAAATTGACAGCACCTCTGCTTTCGTGTTAGGAAAAGAGAATTCCATTCTCTATTTTCTCTGATTTAAATAAATATGAAGTGGAGGAATAAAGTCACATCCCTCCGCAGATCCTACCTTCAGCATCCCAGCCCGCTGAAGGAGCCGATCCTCTCTAGCCGGACACCGAAGCAGCTCCTCAGCCCGCCCTTCTTGTGCCGGCTCCACGAACGCTTGGAGGTCCTCATGAGCTCTTTGAAGAGACGCAATAGGATGTTTTCTTTGGCCACCAGAGCCGAGTTGCTGGGGTCGGATGAGTCCCACGGGTGCTCCTCTGGAGTTCCAAATACCGACTTGTTTGCCTCTTTCCCCGCCACCTCCATCTCCTCCGAGGAGTAATAGGGCGCGGTGTTGATCTCCTCCTCTAAAAGCTGCTTCAGACTCTGTGGGAAAAATAAAGCACATTTCTTCATTCTGTATTTCACTTAAATATCCAGCGTAGTGGAGATAACCTCACAGTTCTTTACTCCTCATGCACTGTGGCTACAATAGTGTAGGCCATATTAAGTCAAACTGATTATTTTATCTATCTAACATGCATCTATAAGTAGGCTACAAAGAATATTTATTGTTTGATAAAACTATGTGTTCATCATTGAAATAAGCCACCTTAGTGTCTCATCATTGACTCTTGAATCTGTATACCAGTTACAGGTAAACTTACTTGTAGATCAGAAACAGGACTGGCTGATGCCAAGTGCAGCAGTAACAGCAGAGATAAACAGCAAACGGAGATATTTGGGTTCATTTTCTGTTGCAGTTGGAAAAAAAAATCTTTTTCTGTGAGGACTGGCTGGCGCACGACTCAGTCTGTCCCTCCTCCTCTGTCTCGCGCTGTCTAGCGGTGGCCAGGTGGCTCCTTTATAGGCGACCTGATTCCGTCACGAGGCCTGGGAAAATTAACGAGGTGTGACTAATGCTCCTCCAAGTGGGAGTACAGGCTAACCTGACTGGTGAAAATGGGGACTGGAAGTGTTCACAGGTCCAAACTCCTTTGAAAATGACAGACGACATTGCTTAGTTGCTCAAGATCAGGACCTCACATTAACAGCTACATCAGAGTTACACTTCACCTAAAATCACTGCAATGACAGACTATCAGAAACTAAACTATCAGATTTTTTCTGAAGTTATGTCAAGTAATTCCACTATAGCCCTCCCCTGCCAGGTTTGTTTTAATAAATGCTAAAACCTATTAATTTTTTTGGTAAATGCTCAAACACATTATAAACACAAGTTCAGAGGAGTCAGCAAACCCCACCTAACATCTAAGTTATACATGATTATAGCTAGTTCTGACCAAGCAATCTGATCAGACAGGAGGCATTCCATGAGTGCTGATATACAGTCAGTGTCAGAAATTAGCGAGGGCCACGGGCCATTTGGCCCCCAATTTAGCCAAGAATGCCCCCAAAAACCATGTTCCAGGGGCAAAAATTGCCCCCAAGTTTTTGTCAACAAGTCATTATTCTCCAGACGTCCTTAACAAGGTTGCGCTGATGCAACAGGTTGCGCTGATGCAACAGGTTGCGCTGATGCATCAGGGTGCGCGCAGCAGGCACCCCCGCCCCTCACACACAGACAGCGCTCCTCACTACATAGCCTACCTGAAGCTGCCATGCTGCAATGGATCATGGACCGCTACTTGGTTAAGCCAAACACCCACCAAAGTGAACCAGTCCCAGTTCCTCCACCAGATCCTCCCAAAGTTCCCGCAAACACGTTGATGAAGAGATGTACCCTGCCAGCAACGATTTTGAACTGGAAACTCGACTGCCTTGGTGTGGAAGAGGCGGCAGACAAGAAAATCCTCTTCTGTAAAGCATGCTGAGCTAACCCACCGAAACACAAGATTGGGCTAAACGCTAAAGCTAATTAAACTTCATAAAAGGAAGCGACCAAGTAAAAAAGTACACGGCATACCGTCATCAAACCACAAAGCACCACCGATTTGCTTACGGTAAGATTTAACATTTGTATGGTCGGCTAATCTTACATTAGCTAACGTGTCATCATGTTGAAGTAAATGTTAGCATAATACTAACGTCACTGTATGCATCTGTCCCGACTTGTGAAACGCAATATTTATAAATTATGTTTCACGTGTTCACAAGACTAAGCTGGGCCTTTTTAACAGTAGTGCAACTATTATGATTATGTGTAATGTGGTGAAACACCAAATTATAGCACCCGAGCGGGAGTAAAGTTATGTGCGAGAGGGAGACCCGAGCAGGGGCTGGCTACCCGGGGGTGCCGGGAGGGCAGGCTCCGGGGAGAGGGAGACCCGAGCGGGGGCTGCCCGTGGGAGTATGTGCGGGGCCTCCGTGTTTGAGACGGGAGCGGGCGGCGGGAGGTCGGACGCTCCCAGAGAGGGGAGAGTGGTAAATATAGCTAAATAAGATGAAAATAGAAAAATGTCTCTGTCTTTTATTTTCGTTTTCAGTGTTTAATTAAGGTGGGAGAGGCGGAGGGCGGCGGGAGGTCGGACGCTTCCAGAGAGGGGAGAGGGGGAAATATATCAAAATAAGATAAAATGGGAAAAACTGTCTCCCTCTTTTATTTTATTTTCAGTGTTTAATCAAGGCGGGATCGGGCGGCGGGATCGGGCGGCGGGAGGTCCGACGCTTCCAGCGAGGGGAGAGGGAGAAATATAACAAAATAATATAAAAATATTAAAAAAACATGATTACTTAAAATGTTGAGCTGGCTTGAAGTGCTGGCTTCTCACTTTTGTTTACACCCACGTTCCAAAGATGGCGCTGACGCCCCACAATGCAAAGTGCCGTGACGTACCTTCACGTTCTCTATTAGTACTGCTATCAGTAGATTGATTAAATCAACAAATTTAAACTGGTTTAATTATATATCTAGTGGTTTATACTAAAGAGTAAAGACACTATTGTAGTTGTTTTTGCTTTTCATGTGCTTATTTTTAGAAAAGAATTTGATTATCTTATTTTAATAAACTTACAGTTTCTAAAGAAACAATCTGTTTGCATTGCACTGTTTTTAAGGTTTTGTGTAATATTTACAGGCTGTTAAGAGCGAAATAAACCCTAAATAGTTTGCCTACAGCCGTCTCCTGCTTTCTGTCATAGCTACTACTTGCACACTTCTCTCTGAAAAAGAAATGGTATGCTTTTCATTTATTTGCATTGGAACTTCGCAGAAGCCACTGTGCATTTTAATCTATAAAAATAACTAAGCTCTAACTACAATTTTTTCCATGGCCCCCAGTCATTTTAAAAATGCCCCCATTTTTTAGAACGTGGGGGCCAAAATTGCCCCCAAAATGTTTTCTTAATTTCATACCCTGTATACAGTATAACAGCACTGGAACTTTTAACTTTGCATGTATCACTCCACTTTACAGCTGTTCTGAGCTATTTATGTTAACCATTAATGAGCCGACATTAAGGGTCTTTGTAACAAACTTTGCACCACAAAATAAAATATATCACTACAAATAGAATTAGAGTTAAATAATAAATGGCAGTTAGAAAAGGATGAAGGGATGGAAAAGAAGCCTGAATACTTCACTGTAAATCTTCAGGGAATTGCATATGACATCAGAGGATGACGCAACATACTGATTAAGGCCCCGATCACACAGGCTTTTTTGCTCTGAGTTGAAGTTTTTTCAACTTGAGGAGTTCAGCCAGCAAAAACGGCAGGCGCTTAGAGTGCAGAAATGTGAGGCGTGTAGCAATGCAAAAACAGCAAGAAAAAAAAGCTTAATTATTATTAAAAACAATTACAAAAATCTGCCTCCAGCTGCTAAAACGCTTTCTGTGTGATCAGGGCTTAAGCTGTTAACTCATTAACATCACACTTATTCCACGAAAATGACTGTCAACAGACTGAGTTCACTGATGGAAAAATAAATGCAAACACATAGATATAGCCTACCTGATTTGTAACAGCTGGTCTG
The DNA here is from genome assembly GCF_006386435.1 of Epinephelus moara. Classification (NCBI taxonomy): domain Eukaryota; kingdom Metazoa; phylum Chordata; class Actinopteri; order Perciformes; family Serranidae; genus Epinephelus; species Epinephelus moara. The sequence goes on along the minus strand of NC_065521.1, from coordinate 4,107,466 downwards.
TGGTAAAGTGTAGACCTTGTGTAGTCCCAGTCCAGTTGCTGAACTATTTGTGTTGGCGGAGCCAAATAAATCATTAAACAACCCAAAACCAGTTGCCACTTTATACTGTTGATAAATGGCACTTGTAGAACTGTTGTATAAAAGCAATATTACACTTGAGGTCTTGCTGTTGTACTGTATATCAGCACAGCTGTGATTATTTTTGGTACTTAGCCTGTGGCCTTGTACCTACAACCTAATCACAGCTGTGTTGATATACAGTACAACAGCACTCCCTCTCCTGTGATATTGCTTAAATGTATTACTTGGAATGTTTAGCATTCTAATATTATTAAAGACCTGTGAGTGTGTCTTGGTGCTATTTTTTCTTTTTAAATTAAGTAATTTTTTTGGTGTTGTCGTCACACCACCAAAAAATGAATGAAAAAAAAAATCGCCAAGTGTACAAATTTACTTTTCAAAACTTTCCATGAAATGTAGGCATCATTCTCAGAGCCAGAATCAAAGTTGGAGCCAGAGGATATTGACCTGCCATGAAAATCAACCTCACTCTTCTCAGTCTGCAACAGAATGGTCATTTTTATGTATCTTTTCAAACAACAGAACTCAGCTCTGCTAAGAGTTGCTCCATTGCGTCATTCAGCAGGCTTTTAGCCCCGCCCAAAACATCCTGGACACAGAACTGGTGAAAAACAGTTTAATGGTCTAAGGGGCCGTACACATGCCTTGTCTTTAACTGCCTGGAAAATGCGAGGTCAGGCGCCAGGTACTACTCGTGTGTTTTTTGTTGCACGGCGGCAGGTTGCATCTGAGGTTGCTAAGCAATCTCAACACCGTGTCATAGCCCAGTTGACTGAAATCCTGAGTGCAGAGCTGATCCTCTTCCAGGCTTTGTTTGTGTGTAGGCCTGTTGTCCGTGGGACAGATATAAACCTCTGGCAGCTCTGAACTGATCAACTTCTTCTCCTTATTTAATCACAGACTGATATTTAGAGATGAAGGGAAAGATATTTGTCAGCTCAGTTTATCTCAGGGCGCAGCTGTTGCGCCCTGAAAAAAAGGTTCTCTGGAATGTGTGCGTGCTGCAATGGCGTCACTCTGGTGTTTGAGCGCCTGACGCACGTCTACACCAAAAACTATAAAATTGAGGGCACAAAAACGCGTTATGTGTTCAGCCCATAACTCCACAATTCATTACTATATAGGTTCCAGTCTTTTTACATTTTCAGAAAGAGTTTTGTAACATGTATAATGTGTTAAGATGTAAATCTCAGATTTTACTTTACAATTTCAAAAAAATATATTTTAATGTTTGTCTTCTCTGTCCTCTGTAAAGAGTTACATGATGTTTGTTACTCATGTTTATTTGTGCTTCATTAAAAAATGTGAAAACCTCAATAAAGTCCTATTCAGAAAAAAGGGAAACAAGTAAGCTGCCAATGTTGCGCTGTAAATGGTATTTTAACTGTAAAATTCAACGTAAACCCTTAAGTAGTGAATTTAAACTGATGCTAACCCCTTTTTATTAGTTTTGTCACATTTGTGGGGGCTACACAAGCAGGTTATGTACCTACACTATCTCTATAGTGAACAGTCAGATGAAAGTCACATGCTTTCTCCACTTTCTGAGTGTAAATAGAAGCAGTTTGAACCAACCATTGCTGACATTTTTCTCTGTTTTGTAGCCACAGATTCTCTGAAGGGGTTGACATGTGCATCTGCAAAGTCCAGAGGTGAGACTCAGAGGAGGAGGAGAAAATGAAGAAAGATTCATATTGTAATTTGTGTGTGTGTCCCCTTATGTGCTTATCTTGTATTTTGTACTCACAAACTGCCATCATGACAACACCCATCCCCACCCTTCCTCTCCCACACACCCTCTGTCCCAACCCCTCCACTGCCTTGCCACATCCAGACAGGTACCAGGGATAAATGATGAGCGATTAGCCCTGGACCCTTTGAGGCTGAGCACACTGTGTGGAGGTGGATGGCAGCTAATTGACATTTCACCAGCTTCTCAACTGGAGGGCTATCATATGAAATTGATTCAGGCCTCAGGGCAGCAATCAATGTTCCACATGCTTCTATGGAGAGAATCTGAGCTCCCCTAATTCCATCTGTTGGTCCTGTCATACACAGAAACATGTGATACTGTCAGACAGATGGAGCATACAATGCTGTGCTAAAATCATTTTCTTTTCTTTTTGATTGTAAGTCAAATGAGCAGTGAAACTATTCAGATCCTTTACTTGAGTAAATATATCTGCATCACACTGTAAAAAAACTCCATTACAAGTGAAAAGTTTTGTATTCAAGTTTTTACTAAAAGTATTGTCAATAAAGTATCATAAGTGCTCAATGGGAAAACAAAAGGTCAACACATTCTTACTCTCTCTCCTCATGACATATCAACTTTTGGTCATGGACTTTCCATGTCCAGATACGTACCCTGGGTGTGTTGGTTGTTGACGTTCTAGGATGCTATGTCAACTTCAGCCTGTTACATGCATTGTCTGTTTTCAAAATACAGTTCTGTTTTCACAGGAAATGTACAGTTTTCAAAATACAGTTCTGTTTTCACAGGAAATGTACAGTTTACAGTCTCAAAAAAAAAAAAAAAGAAAAAAAAAAAAAAAAAAAAAAGAAAAAAAAGAAATAAAACACCCTACGTCATTACAAAGCTGGGAACTGACGTTTTTTTCTTTCAACAACAAATGCACATGGTTATGTTTTGTTAACACCTGCACATGGTTGGGTTTCGGAACAAAGAACAGGATTTGGCTTTACAATCATATGGGAATTGACCACTGGCCTCCCAGGTGAAAGTTGGTGGTTGTTGGACCCATCCACCACCCCTCCAACCCACCCTACCCAGATTTCTGCTGCTATTGCTGCTATTACTTTCATTGATGGGTTAGGGTTACACATCCTGATGCAACTGGGCGCTATTAAGGCCCATTTATGCTCAACATTAAATACGGATCCGGACACAGACGGAGCCTTCTGTCCGTGCTCCGCGTTCATTTCGTCCGTATTTCTGCACGTTTCCATAAAGCTTATGGATACGGGCCAAACGGAGCAGTACCACCGGAGACCGTGGGGGCAGTGTTGCTGTCACTACCTGATACGTAGCTCTAGTGAGACACGAAGAAGAAATACTACCTGATACGTAGCTCTAGTGAGACACGAAGAAGAAATAACCATGGCGGAACTTTTTCGCCTGAAACGCTGAAAATACAATAAAAGAGGGAGACAGGTTTTTCCTATTTTATCTTATGTTGTTATATTTCTCCCTCTCCCCTCACTGGAAGCCTCGGACCTCCTGCCTCCCGCCACTGCCTTGATTAAACACTGAAAATAAAATAAAAGAGGGAGACAGGGTTTTCCTATTTCATCTTATGTTGTTATATGTCTCCCTCTCCCCTCTCTGGGAGCGTCCGACCTCCCACCACCTGCTCCCGTCTCAAACACGGAGGCCTCCCTCTCTGCGGAGCCCGCCCTCCCGGCCCCGCACATACTCACAAGGCTCGGGTCTCCCTCCCCGCGGAGCCCGCCCGCCCGCCTGCCCGGCCCCGCACATACCCCCAAGGCTCGGGTCTTCCTCCCCGCAGAGCCTGCCCGCCCTCCCGGCTCCGCTCCGCTCCCAGGGCCGACCCTCGCGCCCTCCGACTGGGGTCCCTCTGTTTTTGTCTTTTATGCAAGAGGTACATTATCAATATCTCCTCCACAGTTGCCATGTTTGTTTTTGAGTTTGTTGTTGTCATAAACTTTTGACTCTGGGCTGCCCCCTGGTGGATATATTGGTTAACATCCATGCCAACGTAAAGGACGCATGGAAGTATGTGGGCAGTGACGGTAACGTCGTTTGAAACTGACGTATACATTTTCGTACATAAAGGGAGCATAAACGGGCCTTTAAACTATAACAGTGACTGACCGCATATCACGCCACCATGAAAGGACGGCTTTATTTCTCAGTGTTTGATGCCGGAAGTCACTGACCAACTGCTGGATTTCGACGACTTTAGAGTGAGACTGGGTTGTCAAGGTGAAGGTAATTTAAAAGTCTTAATGGTTTATTTTCCAAAACTCAAGAAACTGCACTTAAACATGAAGGGGAGCAAACACACATGGGTTGTAAATTTGAAAGAAACAAGTGACACTACAAAATTAGAACCTGAGTCGAATTAATCAAATGTCCACCTTAATGACAATAAACAATGCTCTTAGTTAAATTAATCATGCACAGGATAAACTAAAGAGAAATAAACTCTGCTTACAAACAGTGCCCCCTCATGTGATGATGAAGAAAAAATGAGTGAAAGGGTGTACAGAGTTCAAATAGGGGTGACTAGGTGATTTCAATTAGATTAATGTGGAGCGACCAAAAAGTGAAAGTGACCAATCAGTGCTGAGGAAAGGGGAGGAAAGGGTTGGGAACTGGAGGGTTGCCTGTTCAAGTCCCCGTCTGGACCAAAATATGGAGTGTGGACTGGTAGCTGGAGAGGTGCCAGTTCACCTCCTGGGCACTGCCGAGGTGCCCTTGAGCAAGGCACCGAACCCCCCCAACCGCTTGGAGCGCCTGTCATGGGCAGCCCCACTCTGACATCTTCCTCAGTTCATTCTCTCTTTTACGTGGACAGCCAAGATCCTGCCAGTTTCTGTTTGATTTGGTTATTTTGTTTTGTACCACACACACACACACGGCTTTCATTGCATCCAACATTTCTGTCTCATACTGATTACTGACTTTACATTTCATACTTTTTTTATTGTTCTTGTAATTATTTGTTATAATTTCAAGTAAAATCATTGTTTAAAACTTAAGCTTTCTGTTTGGCCCTCCCTTCTTTGTTGTGGCCTAAATGAGCAGGTCATAACACCACTTAGTGCATTTATAGGTCCTGTTTGTGCATGTGTGTGTCTGGACCTGTGTGTAATTGACAAGAGTGAAAAAATTTATTTTCCCCTCGGGGATTAATAAAGTATATAAAATCATCATATTGTCTGTGTTTTCACAGTCATCGTCACATGTTGGCTCATCTCACAGCGTTGCAGAACAGAGCATTTCAGAAGATCCTTCGTCCCCTCAATAAGACTGTTTAACACCTCCCGAATCCAGTCACACTCACACTAACAAATTTTCACAACTGGACTGGACTGTGTAATGGACAATTTTATTTTAATTTAATCTCTATTTATGCATTTATTTTAATGTATTTTATTTTGTTTTTTGTCTTTTATGAGCTGCTGGACAGCTGAATTTCCCTTTGGGATAAATAAAGGTCTTTCTATTCTATTTCTATTATTTCTATTCTATTTTCAGAGCGGGTATTGGCATAAAAGTAAAACTAATACTTTAAAAAGTCTTTGTTGAGGGGCGTTGGTAGCATAGTGGATAGTGCCGGCGCCCCATATACAGAGGTGTTTCCTCGCTGCAGCGCTTGCGGGTTCGACTCCAGCTCGCGACCATTTGCTGCATGTCATCCCCCCACTCTCTCTCAGTCCCCCATTTCACTCTCTCCTGTCAATTAAAGGCAAAAGCCCAAAAAAATAGGCTTTGTTGGTCCAAAATTCTTTTTGTTAGATACGTTAGCACAGTCAGGAGGAACAAGCAAGGTCAATGACAATGAAACATGCCTACCTGATTGTAAAGACAGTGATGGACAGGAAGAATACATTACAGCTGTTCTCAATGCATTTTGGGTGCATTGGGTGCAGACTTGTACTTTCATGTGGTCAAACACTGATTCCTAAGTGCTATATCGTAGGTAACTAGACTTGCTTGAGTTTCTTGAGGATGTTTCACCTTTCATCCAAGAGGCTTCTTCAGTTCTGAGGAAGTTGCAGAACTGAGTGCTCAGCGCTCAGAACCTAGTGCTTCATCATCTCAACAATGGAGGTTGCTGAGCTAAGGGAGGAGCTCTGAGATGAGAGGCATTCATACTGACGTCAGCCTCTTATGCCAGACAACTCAGCAGTGGTTCTCAGATGCTCATCTTTCAGGAGGAACTTCCCACTGACATGACTAAACTATTACTGCTTTTGCTATTAATTACTGACTACACAGTATGTAGAAGATAATATAAATAATTGTACTTTTTTACTTCCAACACTACAGAGTAAACATGCTTAATGATTGCACTTTTTAGCCACGCTAGTAGCATGGCGTGAAGGCAGTGTCAATTATTATTAATAATAATAATTTCAGAAAACAGTATAGCAACAAAATAAGTGATATAGCTTTACATGTCAACCTAACAGTTTGCCTTCAAATATTCAGTAAAAATCCAAAATGATCTCTCATGTCTTTGGTTTGCGAACAACAACAGTAACTCAGAGTGAGATTCAGATTCTATCTAGTGTTAATAGTTAAACAAAATAAAATATACCACTATTACGCATTTAATCAATCCCATAAAAAAAATGCAACCTGGGATCTATATATATGAATCAAATGGTAACGTCCATCTCTTTTAGCAAAAGCCTTAATGATTGAGGTTTTTTTTTCCACCTGGACCTTTATGCTCTGTTATTTCTCCTCTAATCATCACACTGTAACCTGTGACAGGCTGTTATACTACCATAACTATTGCACATTCACATATATTTTTTGTCAAGCTGCGAGCATCGCGTAGGTTTACATTACCAAAGGTTTAATCACTTGATGACACTGACTCCTGTGCGCACACAGCAAGAGAGGAGAGGGAGAGACACTGTGCTGCTGCCAGAGGAGCCACTTAATGAGTTCCCTCTGCAGGGACTCCAGGCCTAACGACGCCAGTTTATTCCACACTACTGAGGCTGCTCCTCCTTTTGGAACCACCACAGAGTTGCGAATAATTTCGCTTTCAGCCATGCTTGTTGTTGCCGTAGGTAACAGTATGACATCACATGTCGAAATATCACAATATGAATCTTTCATATGATATTAAAAAATATACTGGTATAATCATAAACAAGATGATATGGCCCACCTCTAATGGATTGCCATGAAATTTTCAAAGTACAGTCATGGTTTCCAGAGGATGACTCCTGACTTTTCCCTTCTTATTTTTAAGGGTCCACTCATTACTTAAAGTGTATGTCATTAAAGAGAGACAATAAAAACTAATGGAATGGTCAAAGTTGTCATATTGAAATTTAAGGTGTGCTGATGGACTCACGTCATCAGCACATGCATTTAGCAAAATTACAAGTACATGCTCCACCTTAAAAGTTGCCTGTAGTAGGCCCAGTAAGGCAGCAAAACATCCTTTCAATTCATAGTTATCGTTTACCAATGTATGTAAATCTCTCCACTGTATGAACAGTGGTTACATACGCTTCAAAACTCAATACAACTGCAATTTAACTGATGTGTACATATTTGGAAAACAGATATGCACACATAAGTGTCAATATCTCAGACAGTCACATGTTAGCAGACTTTTCATAATTGTCTTTCTCGACCGGACTGCTAAAATCCCTAAAATACCTTTCAACATTTTGCTGTGCAGTACATGTATGCATTGTTTTTGCCTTAATTGGTTGTGAAATGGATGGTTATGTAAACTGATATCCTGTCCACATAGAATAAATGTAACACACTACCTTTATGTATTTATATATTTTTTTTCCTTTTTTATTTACTCAGAAGTTTACTGCCACCTATGTGGCAACATTTTTATTTGGACCTGTCATGGACAGCTAATGGTCACAGTTTTTGCTGGATTTCTTTTCGTTTCTGGATTTCTGATTGAATGTATCATGTCGATTATGGCTCTTTCAGTGGTATCACAACATTAATCAGCTGTCAAACCAGATGGAGCTTTCAGTCAAATTTAAAGAGGGTCCACTGTAAGAGAGCCTGATTAGGTTTGAATGGGCACCAGGTGTAGCCTGTTCATGCAACTATATATACACACCATGTAAATCCTTAGGCTGCAAAGACACTGCTCCTCATTCTTATGATAGGTTATGTTGAAGTGTACATTCAAGCTGTTTTCTTTGTTTATTTGATTCTTACGTTTTGGTGTCCTGCATGCGGCTTGTAAAATTTATGAATGTTTCAATGTTGTTGGCCAGATTTTCTCTTGATAGCCAGCACACTCTCTGGGTTTGATGTCTGTCTTAAAGAGGTGAATGCCTGGTCCAGGGGCGAAAATCCCATTTCATAGTTGGAGGGGACAATAAACAGTAAAATTTTAGAGAATAATTCCAGGGGGGGACAAGGAAAAAAAGTTGTAGCCTGTCTTTTATACAGCATCTTTTACCGCAATTTGGCGCTTTAATCTTCTCTCTATCTCTCCAACAGGCAGGCATAGGACCTTTCTTAGCACTGGCTGAGTCCACCTGCACATCAATCAATCAATCAATCACTCAATTTTATTTATAAAGCCCAATATCACAAATCACAATTTGCCTCACAGGGCTTTACAGCATACAACATCCCTCTGTCCTTTGGACCCTCACAGCGGATAAGGAAAAACTCCCCCAAAAAAA
>NC_065521.1:4075762-4098441 GCF_006386435.1 Epinephelus moara | reverse complement strand
ACCACGAGTAACCCTGCGTTCTCAGAGCGCAGTGTTCTGGTGGGATAATAAGGCACTATGAGCTCTCTAAGATATGACGGAGCTTGACCATTTAGAGCTTTATAAGTTAACAGTAGGATTTTAAATTCAATTCTGGATTTTACAGGGAGCCAGTGCAGAGAAGCTACAACGGGAGAAATGTGATCTTGTTTCTTAGTTCCTGTCAGTACATGAGCTGCCGCATCCTGGATCAGCTGGAGAGTTTTAAAGACTTATTAGAGCTACCTGATAATAGGGAATTACAGTAATCCAGTCTAGTGCTAACTAGAGTGTGGACCAATTTTTCTGCATCTTTTTGGGACAGGATAGGCTTAATTTTTGCAATATTATGCAGATGACAGAACGCAGTTCTAAATTTGTTTAAAATGGGAGTTAAAAGACAAATCTTGATCAAATATTACTCCGAGGTCTCTTACGATAGTGCTAGAGGCCAGAGAAATGCCAGACTGGAGCAGACTGGAGCACTGAGTGTCCTGATGCATTAGATATGACTACAGACAAGATGGCGGCACAGAGTGACGGCAGGTTCGCTGCTCTGAGAGAGTTTGGAGAAACCGAAGAAAATATGGACGATATCAATGAAAGTATTCAAGAATCGATAGCTGATGCAGTTACCAAGGCAGTTGCCGACGGAACGAGTGCTTTGGCTGACGGATTGAGCAAGAACAAGCCCGCTACGTGCGGCGCTCACAACACAAGGCAGTCAGCATCAAAGGAGGGTTCTGGTAAGGACCTGAGCATGGGCGACTTAATTAAAGAAATCGTCCCAAAAGTTATAGATGCGCTGACTCCGTTAATAAGTTCCGTAGTGACGGCGGCTGTAAATGAATCTACTAAACTCTTGCTCCAAGAGTGGAGAAAACACATGGACATGATCAGAAGAGGACAAGAGTCAGCTGTGAAAGCAGCGACCAAAGCTGCGATGGAGATAAGTAAACTGAAGTTTGAGTGTGACAAAGTTGAGCAAACTACTCGCAAGACAAACATTATCATTAGAGGAATCCCGTTAACAAACGGTGAGAATACAAAGAAAGTAGTAGTTGATCTGGCAGCCGAGATGGGAGTGGAGATGAAAGAGCAGGATATCAGCGTAAACTACCGTCTGCCAGGGAGTGCACGAGGCTGAAGATCAACACCGCAGCAGAAACATTTTTGTCAAGTTTGTCAGGTATGAAACCAAACTTCAAATTATGAGAAACAAAAAATGTCTAAGGAGTATTGATGGGAAAAACAGAGTCTTTATTGAGGAAGACCTTACGCCTTTGAGAGGAAAGATCCTGAGACAAGTGAGGATGGATCCAGAGATTAAAAGAGCCTGGACAATGGACGGTAACATCTGTTGCATCATTAAGGACAACGATCAGGAGGTGAAGAAAACCATCTACTCCGGTGATGAGCTAATGTCCAAACTGGGATGGTCTGCAGAAAAAGCCCAAAGTGTCGGGATTTATGTAGACTTCCCCTAGGCCAGCGCTGACCCCTCACTACATGCAACTTGTATCAAGGATGTAACTTGTAAAAATTCTTCCGGTCGATTTAAGACTAAACAGGAGACAGATATCAAATTCCTTGGACTAAATGTGTGTGGATTACGTGCTAAATTTCAACTTGGGATTCTTACAGAATACATTAAAGACTATGACTTTATTTGTTTAACAGAGACCAAAACAGATAATATCTGTAAATCAGACTGTGATGGATTTACTCCTTTCGTGCTAGAAAAGAAGAAATCAAGTTATAAACATGGTGGTATACATGGGGTATGTCTATTAGTTAAAAATGAGTTTGCAAATTATGTTCAGGAGATAAAAGACACTACTTCTGACGCCATCCTGTGGACTAAAGTGGCCAAAGCAGCTTTTGGGTTTGAATTCATCTTGGGAACAGTTTATGTGCCACATGAAGGATCTATTTTTTTCAACAAGGACTATTTTGGAAATGTTTCCCAAGATATTTCATTTATGAACAGTAAATACAGCTTACCAATAGTGATGTTGGGTGATTTCAATTCAAGAACTGGTACTCTGAGTGACTCTTTAAATGTAGGTGACGTAGGAACGAATATTAGAAATGGGCTGTCTTTTGATGGCGAAATGCTTTTAAACAGTGACATAAATGATTTTTCTTTGATGGATCTACAGAGGGTCAGTGAAGATTTAATGACTAATAATAACGGTCACAGCCTAATTGACTTATGTCAAAGTTCAGAGTTGAAGATTGTAAATGGAAGATTTGGGTCTGATAAAGGCATTGGGCGTTACACCTGTTTTAACTATAATGGTAACAGCGTTATTGACTATGCCATAGTGTCAGCTTGTTTGTTAGCACAGATTATCTATTTTTGTGTTGATCCCTTGGACAAATGTTTGTCAGATGTCCACTGCCCTATTAGTTTAACTATAAGAGCTAATAACTTGGGTACTCAGAAGTGTGAAACTCTTACAGATACTGCTTATTATGATCCCGAAAAAGAGAATAGACACATGGCCCATTTAATGTTTAAACACCGATGGAAATCTGAGCTAAAAGCCACATACCAAGAATCCTTTAATTTAGAAGTTATAAAAATGTATGATTCAATGATTGATGCGATTAATATTTCCAATACAAATCTGGTTGAAATAAATAACATTAGTAAAGGTATATGTGACATTATGGTAGATCCTGCTAAAAGTTTGGGTTTATGTAAGGCATATGGTCAGGATCTGTACAAATTTGGTAGAACGTCAAAAAAACTACAGAAGAGAAAACCCTGGTTTAATGCTGAATGTGTTGAGGCCCGTAGAAAATATTTTAAATCCATGAATATATTTAAATTTAACCGCTCTGCTCAATGTAAAGTTGAAATAAAATGTATAGCTAGAAAGTATAAATTCTCTGATTCTTTACATAGGACACTTCGTACACTTAAGAAATCTAATAGTAATCAATATTGGTCTATTCTAAATGCAGGTAAACCATCTGGAAGATTAGGAAATGTATCTACAGAAACCTTTGCTGAATATTTTAAGAAACTCAGCCAAAAATCGAGTGATAATTGTACACCAGAAAACCAGCAATTTGACCTCAGACAAGTCACCTCTCCTACAAATGAATACATAAATGATTTGTTTACTTTGGAAGAAATACAGCGAATGGTAAAAAAAAATAAAAAATAAAAAAGCAAATGGTATCGATGATGTTATAAATGAATATATAAAGAACTCCCCTTTGGAAATGCTGAACATTTTAGTAAAATTCTTTAATTTGGTACTAATAACAGGTATAGTCCCCACTGACTGGTGTTTAGGACTGATAAAACCATTATACAAAAACAAGGGACCAGTAGATGATCCTGAAAATTACAGAGGTATTAGTTTACTTAGTTGTATTGATAAGCTTTTTACGGCTGTAATAAATTACAGACTAACTGCTTATATAGAGTCTGAAAGAATTCTTGGAGAAGAGCAGGCAGGGTTTAGGAAAGGCTTTTCAACCCTTGACCATATTTTTGTTCTTCACTCACTGGTTGAATGGTACTTGTATAAGAAAAAAAGACTGTGTTGTGCTTTTGTTGATTATAAAAAAGCGTTTGATTTTGTAGATAGGTCATCACTATGGTTTAAATTAGTTGCACTTGGTATAAACGGAAGAGTATTAAATGTGATACATAATATTTATGAGAATGCCAAATCTTGTGTTAGAGCTGGTTATGATTTATCTGAACAATTTGTATGTAAAGTAGGAGTGCGTCAGGAGGATAATTTATCACCACTATTGTTTGCACTATATTTAAATGACTCAATGTGACGAATGGTGAAATAGGGATATATTTGAAATTATATGTCCTGATTTATGCGGATGATACGATTGTACTGGCACAGACTCCTTCAGAATTACAGGCCGCATTAAATGCAGTTGCTTCTTATTGTAAAAACTGGTATTTAACTGTCAACACAGACAAAACAAAGGTTGTTATTTTCTCTAGGAGGAAATTACGGATACTCTCAGAATTTAAGTTTGGTTCAGAAAAATTAGAAGTTACTTTTGAGTATGACTATCTTGGAACATTATTTAATTTTAATGGACAATTTGATAAAGCAATAGCTAAGCAAGTTAAACTAGCTAAAAGAGCTTTATTCTCCTTGGAAAACAGAGTTACTAGATTACAGTTACCCGTTGATATATAATGTGTTATTTGACCAGCTTATAGTGCCTATTCTTTTATATGGAAGTGAAGTCTGGGGATTTCATAAACTAGTCTGGGGATTTCATAAACTTGACCAAATTGAAATGCTTCACAGATCTTTCTTGAAACGTTTACTCAATGTTAATAAACGCACAGCAAATTGTATTATTTATGGAGAGTTTGGTCGAAATAGTTTAGATTTAAAGGTAATCATGAGAATGATTAACTTTTGGGTAAATTTAATTAGTCATAATACAGCAAAAATCTCTTTGACTGTGTTTATTGTTTTCAAGACTTTGTATGATGACAATATTTTTCAGTGTAAATGGATTTCCAAAGTTAAAAATATTCTTTTTGATTGTGGTTTATCGTACTTATGGCATGACGCTGGACGGATGAACCCTAAATATTTAAAATTAATGATTGAACGTAGATTATCTGACATGGAACTACAGAGATGGCATGAGAAATTACAAAGTAACTCTTTATGTGATAGTTACAAATTGTTTAAAACTGATTTCACTTTTGATCCTTATCTGATTATGTTAAGACCTGCCGAAAGAGTTTGTTTGTCTAAGTTTCGGTGTGGAAATCATAAGTTACCTATCTCTGAGCGCAGGTATGATCATGAAAATGTCCCCCAGAAATGTACTCTTTGTTTGACTGGCAATCGAGGAGACGAATATCATTATGTACTTATTTGTTCTTTTTTGATAAAGAGAGAAGAGAGTTGGTCGGACAGTTCTATAGAGCAAATCCAAATATTTATAAGTTTCAAAAGTTAATGTCATCTCGAAAAGTAAAGGTCTTGTCAAATTTGTTGAAACTTTTAAAGAAAATCTTGAAAAGTTTCTCTTGATTTGCTTTGACTTGTATGTATGTACACAAATTCTGTTTTATTTATTTTGTTGTGCATTGGCTGCCGCCTGTTCTGATTTGTTAATGTTATTATTATTTTTTTTTTGTCTGCCCCTTATACCCCGGGGAGGGGTCAAAAGGAATAAATGAAATTAAATGAAATGAATCCAGAGAAACTATATCATCAGATAAATAGTTTCTAAGGTGTTTGGGGCCGAGAACAATAACTTCAGTTTTGTCTGAATTTAACATCAGGAAATTGGAGCTCATCCAGGGTTTTATGTCTATAAGGCACTTTTGAAGTTTAGTTAACTGATCCATTTCTTCTGGCTTTATCGATAGATATAATTGTGTGACATCTGCATAACAATGGAAATTTACAGAGTGATTTCTAATGATGTTACCTAAGGGAATCATATATAAAGTGAACAGAATTGGTCCGAGCACAGAACCTTGGGGAACTCCAAAACAAACTTTAGTATGTAAAGATGAGTCATCATGAACGTGAATGAACTGAAATCTATCGGATAAATAAGATTTAAACCAGCTTAGTGCAAAACCTGTAAGTCCAATTAAATGTTCCAGTCTCTGCAGCAGAATTTGATGGTGAATTGTGTCAAATGCGGCACTAAAATCTAATAAAAACAAGTACAGAGACGAGTGCTTTGTCTGAGGCAATCAGTAGATCATTTGTAATTTTTATTAGTGCTGTCTCAGTGCTATGATGCACTCTAAATCCTGACTGAAATTCCTCACATAAATTATTATTATTTTTCTCTAATATTATTTTGAGTAAGTCACACAGCTGCTTTGCGACTTTCTCAAGGATTTTTGAAAGAAAGGGAAGATTAGATATGGGTCTATAATTTGCTAACACCTCTGGATCCAGGGTGGGCCTTTTTAGAAGTGGTTTAATTACAGCTACCTTAAAAGACTGTGGTACATAGCCTGTTAATAAAGCTATATTGATCATGTCTAATTTGGAACGGCTGTGTCTCAGAGGTAGAGCGGGTCCTCCACCAATCGAAAGATCTGCGGTTCGATCCTGGGCTCCTCCAGGCTGCACATCGGTGTGTGAGTATGTTAAAAAACTGAGTAGCAGGTGGCACCTTGTATGGTAGCCTCAGCCACCAGTGTATAAATGTGTGTGTGAATGGGTGAATGTGACTCATAGTGTAAAAAGCGCTTTGAGTGGTCAGAAGACTAGAAGGGCGCTATACAAATGCAGGTCCATAATATGTAAGTGTTAACTAAAGGTAAGACTTCCCTAAGTAAGCCTAGTTGGATGGGGTCTAAGAGACACGTTGATGACTTGGATGAAGAAATCATAAGTCAATTGTTGAAGAGTAATCGGGGAGAAGCAATCTAAATAATATATATCGGGTCTTACAGCTGTGTTTAAGGGCAGAATGGTACTGTCTGAGGACAAGAGGTCATGAATTTTGTTACTAATAGTTAGAATTTTGTCATTTAAAAAAAGCTCATAAAATCATTACTGCTAAGGCTAAAGGAATACAAGGCTCAAAAGAGCTGTGACTCTCTGTCAGCCTGGCTACAGTGCTGAAAAGAAACCTGGGGTTGTTCTTATTTTTTCTAGTCTTCCCAGACTAAACGAGATTCCTCCAGCTTGGTTAATCGCCTATTCCTTTCAAATTTGTTTTAATTTTCGAGTTTGGGAGTTGTACCAAGGAGTGAACATTCTTTGCTTCATTAACTTCTTTTTAAGAGGTGCTACAGCGTCGAGTGTTGTTTGCAGCAAGCCTGCAGCACTATCAACAAGAAAATCAAGTTGGGAGAGTTTTAAGTCGGGAAACCTCTGTTACAGTGGGACATGGTAGTGAATTTAATGCTGATGTAGTCATTTCCCTTAAATTTTGCTACAGCACTATCAGATAAACACCTAGTATAGTGACTGTTGCTGAGTGGCGTGTAATCAAGTAGAAAGAAATCAAAAAATCTAAGTAGTATATTAAGTAGTGCGTTTTTTCATCTGCATAATATTGCGAAAATTAGGCCTATCCTGACCTGAAAAGATGCAGAAAAATTGGTCCACGCTTTTGTTACGTCTGGGCTGGATTACTGTAACTCCTGTTACATCCCCCGGCCGCCAGTGATGTGAATATGTGCATTATGATCTGTGTATTCATCATGTGTATATGTATATGTCACGCCTGTGAAGGCGGCTAGAGAAAATTAATTCTCTTTAAATAAGGTTAAAATGGTTAAAAGTTTCCACTGGGGAGATTTTACTGACCCAGGACAACACACAGGACACAGTTTAGGTAAATGGCAAGTTGTTATATTTAAAAAGAGGTAAATGACCGACTGAATAAAAATGCAATGTTAAAATGAGATATAAGAACAAGGTTAAAACAGGTCAAATGAAGTCCACTACTGTCCCAGTGTCCAAGGTCAAAGGTGCTTAAGAGCCTGATCTGCAGTCTTGCTGTTGCACATGGATGGTTTCCCCTGGCGTCTGGGTCTGGCAGGTACAGGAGGAAAGGAAAAGAACCCAAATCAGCAGACCGTGCTGTTCTCACTCTATTTTCTGCATCAAGAGTTCATATAGGATGTCATAACAGTTTCCAACCTCAACTAAGGGGTGGCCAACTTACAAAACTAAAAATACAAAATACTGGTGATGCAACCAAATTAAATACACTGAGCAATAACTACGCAATAAATCAGACAAAAAGAAAAGGAAAATAATTAAGCAAACTCAGGCAAATAAATGGTAAATATTAAACAAAGTCCACAAAATAACACATGCAATTATAACGGCTCTCCCCTTTAAGTTTCAGTTGAGGCTTGCTAGATCCTCTCCGGTGCTGTCAGCAATTAAGTAGCCTAAGCGTCTGCAGTCGGTCATTCACAGCGGTAAATTCAAACAAGAACAAAGAGAGAAACTTAACTGAAGGAGGGGTGAAGCGTGCATTCACCCCTCTGCTTTCCCACGTGGCGTCTCTCTCTCTCTGTGGCAGCCGGCTGAGTCGGGGTCTGTCTGCTGCTGTTCCTTTCCAGTACGTTCACACCGCAGAGGCTCTCCCCGTCCTCCCTGGTTCGATCACTCGGTGCTGGCGACCCGGCCGTAGGCTGGTGTCTTTCCTGTAGTCTGCTGAGCTTCTTGGACCCGTCTGCTCCCTCCGCTCGTCTCCACCACAGCGTCTGTGTCTCCTGCCTCTCTGCGCCGCTACACCTGTCTTGCATTTGTAACCATGTAACCCAATCCTGGAATATACAGGTATCTCTAGGTTCGTAAGGAGCAAGGTTAGAGTGTAATAATTACCACAACACAAGATATAACAGTAAACTGCAACTTTACTGTGCAATTTAGACAACTATACAATATAACACACAACAATACATTTATATGAAAAATAACAAACTGGGCCCCTTTAAAGAAAATAAAGTGTCTTTGTGGGAGTTTTCCACTTTGGAAGCGCTTTAAAGTCAGTATCTGGTCAATGTCCAAGTCAGTTCAGATCAATTGGATTTTGATCTGTGAGTTCAAAAACGTCAGGAATCCACGGGATCTAAAGTATCGTTGGAGTGCACTCTTTCTAATATGAGTACCAATCCAGGTGACTGGCACGATCCTACCACAAAGCAGATAGTTCATCTGCTATTTCAGCGGAAATGTAGACGCTGGTCCTGGGATCAAACTGGGTGGCTCGCCATCTACTGGAATCTACTGGAATCTTCTGGACCGTCTTCATGGATCTTCTCACTCAACTTAAAGACCTGGGCCCGTATTCACAAAGATTCTGAGAGTCCTCTCAGAGAGCTCCTAACTTAGCCTAAAAATTCCTAGCAAGGAATCTTAGCTTAAGAGTGATTCAGGAAGTTTCTGAGAGCAACTCTGAGCAAGGAGGGGACAGAAACTTTTATCTTAGTGAGGAGGTGTGGTTGACCTCGTTGCTAGGTATGACGCAGTCTTCTAAAAGCTGTGATTGGTTGTTACAAAAAGGAAAAAAAAAGAAAAACAAATGTGCTCCTAGTAATGAATGGACAGTGAAATCAACCGATCATAGAACTTAGACTGTATTAAGAAATGTGTAATCGTGAAAATAATTTTATGTCATGATGATGAAACTCAGCAAAATTAAATTAATTGTTACACAGCTTCAAAATGTTTGAACGTACCTCATTCACATGCCGATTATTATATTGATTTGCTTATTGTTATGTTTACTCGCCATGCTGGTAATTTTACTACTTAATCTTAGTGGCAGCCCTAGTGGACGCAGACTCAGCTGTCAGCAATTACTGTGATTGCTGGCCTCCTTGTAAAAAGCGGTTTGATTTGGCAGAATGACCAAAACAACTAACGAAATGGAGAAAAAAAGAACGAGAAAGCCGAACTGGACAGAAGAGCAGTGCCTGCTGTTGGCACAGCTCGTGGAGGAGAACAAAGGAGTTTTAAGAGGGAAATTCGGTCCCGGGATCACGGCACAAGAGGTAGACTTGGGAGCACATTGCCCGACAAATCATTGTGTCGTTCCCTCTCCTTTTACGCACAAGCGACGAGTGTGAGAAGCGCTGGTACGTGCTGCAATCCAAAGCGGGCATTATTGCGTTACTACGCTGGGTGGGAAAAGTAATCTCATCCTTGATGAGGTCGACCACAAACATTATCCCTGCACGATCAAGCCGGTAGCGTCTTATTAAATCACTGTCGTTCAATATACGGAGAATATCTCTCCTTCCTCTCTGTCTTTCTGCCATCTTTTCTGTTTAAGACACTCTTAGGCTTCTTAAAAGTCCTCCTCCCTCCTCTTAACAGTTTTTCACCTTAGGAGCTCTCTTAAGGCCTAAGATGCTTTGTGAATAACTTTTATCTTACCAAGGGAAAATTCTAAGAAAAATCTTAGAATTCGAGGAATTCTAAGATTTTTCTTAGAATGACGTCACTAAGAGCTACTTTTAGTCTTAGGATGCTTTGTGAATACGGGCCCTGACCTGCATTTAAAAACATAGGCTTATAGTCTGTTCTGATTTATTCTATGACTGGCATCTTTTCAGTATTTCTCTTATGTTTCTCTCTCTTGTTGTACAACATAATACCAGATTATAATATCATTTAAGTGCTGCTGAATGCAAACGTGTATGGAAATTACTCTAGTAATTCAACTTCAAAATTCTCAAATGAAATTACAGTAGAATTGTTTAATCCTAACAGAATATGTGTTCATCACATTTTGACAGTACAAATAAACATGAGATTAGTATTAAACTGCTTAAGCTTAATTAGTGGCAATAGAGAATAACATCTCATATATTAAACATTAAACCAATAAATTTCACCACTTTTAGAAAACATGGTAAGTATTTTATGTATTTCTCAGAACCAGTTTCATTAGTTGTGTAAACACCATAAATCTGGCAAATACATCTAACAATAACAGTAACCTAAATCTTATAATGCACTTTCATCAGTACAAAAATACTGCTTGACAAATTATTTCCCAATGCAGAAACATATAGAGTAAAATGATTAACACTCTACACATGAATACATTTCTGTTTGTTTTGTCTGAGTAAAATATACCATTTTACATTGTCTTTATCTCTTAAAACATCTCACACATCAGCACAAAATAGCTATGTGGCTGAAACAAATAAGAAATGTGCATTTTAGCGTTCTAATACACATACCAAGGTTCTTTCATGACTCAAATAAACACTCAATGCTTAACCAAGTAATGAAGAAATAAAAATAAATAAAACATTTTCTCCACAGCATTAGTGAACAGCAGCATCAACTAACATGTCAACAGCCAAACGATATCTCACCGATTTCTCGTGCGCTCCACTACCGAGCGACGTCAAGGTTCAGGCTCTCTGGAGATGAGCGTATGCCTGTGTAAACATTAGCACTAGCCGTTAGCAACATGTAGCACAGAGCTAGCAGTGTGCGATTAGCAAGCCGCTTAACAGTGAAGAAAGCTTTCATCTTACCGACGTGATTTACGATCAGCGTCGGACTCCTCCCGCGTCGGATTAAACAAGGCACAAGGCTGTATACCTCCGACTAAGTTAGTTTAATGAGGAGAAATATCTTCAATATCTGGGAGCTTCTGCTCGCTGCGTGCGTGGCTTCTCGCTGCGACGTCCGAGGCAAAAAAGAAAGAGAAAACTACTGCGCGCAAGGTCACTTCTGGTTGATAAGCTGCCTTTAAGTACACCTCAGATTTTA
This sequence comes from Epinephelus moara, assembly GCF_006386435.1. Lineage (NCBI taxonomy): Eukaryota > Metazoa > Chordata > Actinopteri > Perciformes > Serranidae > Epinephelus > Epinephelus moara. The sequence goes on along the minus strand of NC_065521.1, from coordinate 4,087,180 downwards.
CACATTCAACCCATATATGTTGATCTACATTCACATGTCACTTTGTGCATTTCTTTTGTGTAAATGAAAAGATTCATAATCACAATCTATTACCCTTTTAATTTCGTTAACCTGGTTTTCACCTGGGTTACACCTTTGTGAATCACCTGTCAAAAGGGGTTGGGCTCGAAACAGCGTGTGTCAATCAACACCCCCCTATGGACCGCGCACACCCGCACACGCACACACAGACACACTGCACCCTGTGACATATAGCCTATGCATTTGATCTGTATGTTTAGTGGAGAATAAAACCTCTCTTTCTGTCCAGAGATCGTGTGTTTTGTGTTGACAGGTGGGAAGGTGATTTCAGAGATATTGGATGAAGCGAGATACCCGACTCAGCTCACTTCCTGATTTAGTGACGTCAGCGCCACGCCCCCGTAGGAGACTTGTGGCAGCTCTGAGAGGCCGTTTACATGTACACGGTGATTTTGATAAACGGAGACATCTTCCTTCGTTTGTGCCCTTCGTTTACACGCAAACAGAGATTTCTCCTCTGAAAACGAGTCTTTCTAAAAACTCTGGCCAGAGTGGAGATTTTGGAAAACTCCGGTTGCGCGTTTGCATGTAAACTGAGGTAAACAGATAAACAGAGTTATAGGCAGCCCACGTCACAGTATGCGCTGGAACTTGCGCCTGTGTAAAAAAGTGCGACCTATGTTGCTATGGTGACAATGGATACATGGAAGGCTTGAGCTTCTCGTTACACTGCCACCTACAGGTTTGGCATGCTCTTGTGTATATATACACGGGTAAGTGTAAACGAAGATCTTTTTGAAAACGGAGAAGGTGAAATGTCCGTTTATGAAACGTGTAAACGGCGTCTGAATGTATTGTCGTCAATGAGGAAAATGAACGTGATCACAATTTATGGTCAATTCTTTGCCCTGTAGTCACTAAAATAAATATTGGGTTCGTTTTCCACAAGCCACACATCTTACCAACATTCTGACTCTAAAGCTGCATTTTTTATCCGCACAGATCAAGAGAAAATTAACTTTGTTTGAGCCCTGTCCGTCTCAGAAAACAAGTTCTCGCGAGATCTTGATAAACAGGCGGTAAAATCACAGTTAGCTTACAAAGTTATTTACCGCTACTAATAAATCAAAAATGCCCAAGCTTTGTGCAGCAATAGGCTGCAGTAATAGGAAGAATGTATTTTCATTCCTCCTGCTTCTCGATCCGCATACACAGACATCCACAGAGCCTCTGTTCAACACTGTGGTGGGNGCCCCCCGCGCGCCCCACCAGCCCCCCACTGCCCCCCTGCCCACCCGGGGGGGGGGGGGGGGGGGGGTGAGGGAGAACAGGCTCTGATTGGAGGGGGAGCTAACCACGCCCACTTAGGACACAGGAAGAGTAACTGTTTTCTTAACATTGGATAAGCCTACGGTGGGGTATCTCCTTTATCCAATATCTCTGGTGATTTGCTAACGATCACGACATCACTACGGCTGGATTGGCTGAGCAAGGGGCTCGGCCTTCATAGCTCCTGGCCACACCAAACGGAAGACGACTCTCATACATGGCAGCAGCGCATCGTTTCTCTGGTTTTTGTGACAAGTGATTTCTTGTGTGACTATAGTGTGTGTGCTCGTGTTTAGCTTGCTTTGCTAAAATCATAGCTTTGTTAAGACCAGCGCCTTAGGGCCAACTGAGTCAACTGTATATAGTCACTGTCACTTATTATTGTTTGCATGGAGCGTAGGTGTGAGCTGCTATTTCTGTTGTATCTGTTTTCTCCTGTTTTTCTTTAGCCTATGAAGTAAGGCCTAGTATTGTATTTTTGTTTCTCTAATTTTTGCTAGGGATTAGTTATTTCGCTGGTCGGTAGACAGGTTGCTTTTTGTTTGTTATTTTGGCCTGGGTTCACCCTGACGTCATTGCTCCACTTGTGTGCGATATTGTACTGTGTGTACCAAAATTGCTCACCTGTACATTGATTCTCGTTCCCCTGTGTATCCTTATGTTACGCACCCACACCCCTAGATCGGGGCATAACACTCCCTATTATCAGGTAGCTCTAATAAGTCTTTAAAAACTCTCCAGCTAATTCAGAAAGCAGCGGCACGTGTACTGACAGGAACTAAGAGGCAAGAACACATTTCTCCTGTTTTAGCTTCTCTGCACTGGCTTCATTGAATTTGAAATCCTAATCCTAATTTATAAAGCTCTAAATGGTCAGGCTCCATCATATCTTAGAAAGCTCATAGTGCCATATTATCCCACCAGAACACTGCACTCTGAGAATGTAGGGTTATTCATGGTCCCTAAAATTAGAGCAGATCAGAAGCAGATCAGAAGCCAGAGCCTTCAGCTATCAGGCTCCTCTCCTGTGGAATCATCTTCCTGTTGTGGTCCAGGAGGCAGACACCGTCTCCACATTTAAGACTAGACTTAAAGGGAAATTTCGATTTATTTCAACCCGTCTCCTATCGTCCTAAATTTGTTTCAAGTGACTAGTGACATAGAAATAATAGTTAGCATGTTAACCGTTAGCCTAGATACAGCCGGGGCGCATAGTAGCGTCAGACCTGTTCTGTGGGCACTGGGGCACAGCATTCACAGGTAATGTTACACCACCAATCTCCAGAGCTACGCAGCCTTGGAGCAGTCATTCCTCCCCTCTCGTCCTCTACCTGTTGCGCTTCTTTCTCTCTCTCTCCTCCTCCGTTTTTCAATTTCACTAAGCTCTTTGTCAGTGTATTCTGGCTCAAATAAATAAGGGCGGCCATCAAACTCTGCAAAATCAAATTCCTCCTCCACAAAGTCGAAGTCTGGCAAAAAGTCAGCCATTATTCTATAAATCTTTCATAAAATAAATGAATGAACTTTTCAGGCTACTGTCCGGTTCTGCCTTCCAGCTGTTGCTGCTTGTTCAGGCACGCTATGAGATCGCTGCTTGTTCTTGCGATATATCGGCCGCGCTTTTGAAAGCAGAGCTAGACGGATAAACAAACATGGCAGCACACCGGTAAGGTAAGACAACACGTTTACATGTCGATATCTATATGTTCTCTTACATTTATCCTAATGATATGAGGCGGTCTTTGTGGAAAAAAAGCTTGTTTAGTGAACTAACTTTGCACTTGAAGGTATGCCCGTTCACTTACGTTTTAACAGGTCTGATGCTACTATGCGCCCCGGCTGTATCTAGGCTAACGGCTAACATGCTAACTATTATTTCTATATCACTAGTCACTTGAAACAAATTTAGGACGATAGGAGACGGGTTGAAATAAACCGAAATTTCCCTTTAAGACTTTCCTTTTTGACAAAGCTTATAGTTAGGTCTGGCTCAGGCTTGCCTGGTACCAGCCCCTAGTTAGGCTGACTTAGGCCTAGTCTGCCAGGGGACCTCCTATAATACACCGAACAAGCTAAACACGAGCACACACACTATAGTCACACACGAGAAATCACTTATCACAAAAGATAAGAGAAATGATGCGCTGCTGCCATGTACGAGAGTCGTCTCGCGGCTTCTTCTTCTTCTTGGTGTTTTATGGCGGTTGGCAAACAGCGTTATGGTGCATTACCGCCACCGACTGGTATGGAGTGTGGATCGGGAATCTAACTTAATTGTACTAACTCAAATTATTAAAAAAAAAAAAAAAAAAAAAAAAAAAGGAAAATTAGACAAATAAATTAAACAAAGTTATATTCTCTTTATCACTAAGATAGTGTAACAGTGCGTCATAACATTTCTCATTTGAACTTCTCTGTAAAATATCTCTTAAGTCCAATCTCAACTTCATTTCTGTGAGGTTCAAAATTAGTTCCCTTCTCTCATCATCATACTTTGGACAATAAAGTACAACATGTTCTATGGTTTCCTGTTGGTCACAAGAGTCACAGTTTCCTGAAATATGTTTCTTTGTTTTAAGGAGTGTGCTGTTATTTCCTGAGTGACCAAATTGGAATCTTGATATTACGGTTTCCTCTCTGTGGGATCTTGCTGTCTTTCTCATTACTCCAACTTGTCTTTGAATTCTATAGAACCATCTGCCTGTTCTTTCTTCTTCCCATTGCTTTTGCCACCTTTCTTTTAACTTGTGCTTAATTTTGGTCTTCATTTCTGTTTTACTAAAAAGAACTTGTATGTCAATGTGATTATTTCTTGTTGCTTCTTTTGCACACCTGTCAGCTGTTTCATTTCCACTTAGTCCTACATGAGCTGGTATCCATACAAATATAATGCTCAGTCCCATCATTTGAATTCTTAATTATTGTTTGTTGTATTTCCAGTAAAATATCTTTTCTGCTGTCTGAATGTCCATATTTGAATGTAATCATAATAGTTAATTCCTATATAATCTTTTATCAACTGTGGGTGTAAAATTAATCCCTTATCTTTATGCTTTTTGTTTAACAGTGTGAGGTCCACGCTAGGTTCAGGAAGTATCCAAGGCTGTGTAACTGAGAGTGGAACTGTTGGACTGATGTTTATTGCTGTTATATCGAGTTCTTTTGCTTTTTTCTCTATTGTCCACCCAAAGCTTTTTGTTTCTCTCCTCTCCTTTTCCCAACAGGCCTTCAGTGTGTCTTGTGTTGGATGATCTTCATTATGCCCTTTTAAATTAACCCAGTAACTTAGAGCTAGCTGTACTCTCCTTAGTTCTAAAGGCATTTCTCCCATTTCTACTTGCAATGCAGAAGTCGGGGTTGTTCTAACTGCACCTGTACACAATTTTAAAGCCTGATATTGAATATTGTCCAACTTTTTTAAAGATGTATGTGCTGCAGATCCAAATGCGATACTCCTATAATCTAATACAGATCTTACTAGTCCTGTGTAAATAGTCTTTAATGCTGTTCTGTCTGACCCCATTCACTTCCAACAAGACATCTCATAACATTTAAAAATTTCTTACACTTGTCAATTACTTTCTGAATATGCACCGTCCATGTTATTTTCTCATCTAGCCACAATCCTAGAAATTTAAATAGTTTCACTCTTTCCAGTTCTTGATGATGTAATTTCAGTTTTATGTTACTGACAACTCTTTTTCTTGTAAAGAACATTGTCTTTGTTTTCTCTTAGAATTTAAATCCCCATCTAAACGACCATTCTTCTATTTTAACCATAGCCTCTTGTACTTTCTTCAAAATAAATTCCATATTCCCACCTCTCTTCCACATTGCTCCATCATCCGCAAAAAGAGAAAATCCCATCCCCTTCTCCAAACTCAAAAAAACATCATTTATCATGATAGAGAATAACAAAGGACTTACTAGCTGCCTTGAGGCGTTTCATTTTCTACAACAAAATTTCTTGAGAAACCATAAATCACTGACTTGTATTTTCATACAGTTTGTTTACATGCATTTCAAATAGTAGAGTTCATTTCACAGAGCTAAGCATCCTCTTTTGTCCAGCTGAAACTACAATAAACTAGCCCTCAGTTGTCTAAATAAGTACACATACACATTTGCGTTGTGAATTAGCTGTGCTCTGCCAGCTAACATTAGCTTACAACAAAGGCTAACATAACAATCTCACATTCAGTGTTAGTAAGAGACAAACCGTGTTAGGTTATTACCTGCCTTCTGGAACGTAATTGCCATCCATACAAATCTTGTCGAGCAGCACAAATACAATGTATCTGCCGTGTTTGGATGCCGATGAAGCCTTGTAGAGCCAGGAGTAACAGCTGCACAAGTACGTGGTCCGCCATCGTTGTTATTGTTGTTTGACGTAACTGACGTATACAGTGACGCAATGACATGGCACCCTAACCACCGTGAGCCGTGGAAAAGCAAATTGGTTCTCAGCTGGTTCGCAAGTTGAACCAACTGAGAACCAGCACCAGCACCAGCACCAGCTCAGCACCAGCACTGGAACTGCTTTGGTGGAAAAGGGGTAAGAGACGGACGCCGACACTCAAGGCGGAGATCGCCACGTCACGTCACCGCTCGGTTGACCAGACAGCAGCTGGTTGTGGTGCCCCCAGAGACTGAGATGGTACTGTGGGCCCAGGTCCCTGGAGACTCTGGTAAGGCCACTTATACTGCTTTGGTGGAGGGAATAGATACAGAGACAGAGTGGCAGGTGGCTCACGCAGTGGTTGAAGTGGTGAAAAATAAAATCCCTATGCGAGTGTGTAACCCCCACCCTTACCCCATCGAGATCCCCCAACGCCAGGCACTGGCAAATGTGTGTCACATATCACCTGACCAAATCCATGCTAACGAGCTTGTGTTGCAGGAGCAGGCAGACGGGGAAGTGGAGGTGGCAGTAAGAGCAGTGCAGGAACTGGCGGAGGATAGCAGTGCAGGAGGCCTCCCCCAGTGCCCCCATCTCCCCCAACAACAACAAGACAGAGTGAACCAGCTCTCAGCAAAATGGAAGTGTTGTCTTGGTTAAAAAGAAATCCGGAGCCTGGAGATTCTGTGTGGACTACTGTCGCCTCAATGCCTTCACCCACAAGGATGCCTACCCACCTCCAGATCGAGGAGGCCCTCCCCACCTTGAATCAAGCGGAGTGGTATTCAACTCTTGACCTTGCCAGCGGATACTGGCAAGTGAATATGGACCCTGCAGACCAGGAGAAAACCGCATTCACTACCCCTTTAGGTTTGTACGAGTTTGAAAGAATGCCCTTCGGCCTCTGCAACGCCCCTGCAACCATCCAGAGACTGATGCAGCGCTGTCTCGGGTCTCAGGTAAAAGACTCCCTGCTTATCTACCTTGATGACATTATTGTGTATTCCAAGTCCTTTGATATGCACCTAACCCATTTGGACAGAGTGTTTCAGAAACTCCATGAACATGGACTGAATTTGCAGCCCAAGAAATGCACCCTGTTTCAGAGTGAGGTGAGCTACCTGGGCCATCAGGCCGGATGGCAGGGAGTGGCTCCAAATCCTGGAAGGGTCAAGGCAGTGCAGGACTGGCCACCCCCCTCCACTGTAAGGCAGGTGCGCTCTTTTTTGGGTTTGTGGGCTATTATAGAGGGTTCATCCCCTCTTTTGCCAAGATTGCTTTCCCTCTGCATGTCCTCACACATGGCACCAAACAACTGGGGTCCAAGAGCCAACCAGTTGAATGGACAACCAGCTGCCAGGAGGCCTTTCATAACTTGAAGAAGATGATGGTGAGTGCCCCAGTTCTTGCATATGCAGACTACAAGCTGCCATTTAGGCTGTACACTGATGCCAGCTTTGAAGGGCTGGGTGCAGTACTCACTCAGGTGCAGGGGGAAAAGGAGAGGGTTATAGCCTATGCCAGTCGAGCTTTGAGCCCAAATGAGCGGAATGACAAAAACTACAGCTCATTTAAATTGGAACTCCTTGCATTGAAGTGGGCTATAACCGAAAAATTCAAGGATTACCTGTGGGGGGCACAGATAACAGTTTATACTGATAACAACCCTTTGGTCCATTTGGATACTGCAAACCTGGGGGCTACCGAGCAAGGGTGGGCAGCACAGTTGGCCAACTATGACTTTATTGTTAAATATTGCCCAGGGAAGGAGAACAGCAATGCAGATGCCCTGTCACGGAGACCCCAGGAACCACAACCCCATACAATGGGAGTGAGATTGGTGGACGGTGCAGCAAATGGACTTCAGGGATGGACAGGTCGCCAGCAGGAAGACCCCACGTTGAGACATGTTTCAGCCCTGTTACAACAAGGTAAACTACTGGGGCATATTGAGGGGCATAGCAGAAGCCTGTTGGCACCATACACCAGGTGTTGGTCCAAATTAATGGTGAAAGATGGCGTCCTCTTGAAGCTTGGGGAGGAGGGTGGATGTAATGAACTGTCTACACAGATTGTGGTGCCCCCAGGATGGAGGAGGCTGGTGTGGAAGGAATATCATGAGGTGGCCGGCCACATGGCAGGGGCTAAAACACTGTCCCTCTTGAAGCGGAGGTTCTACTGGCCCAGGCAGGGGGAAGATGTTCATCGGTGGTCAACAGAATGTGGGTACTGCCGGTCACAGTGACCACAGCCGGAGGTAAGAGCCCCATTAAAAGCTGTTGTCACTACTCACTCTCTGGAGGTAGTGGCCATAGACTATTTGTCCTTGGGGCGACAGGAAGACGTGTATCAATACATCCTAGTCGCTACAGATGTTTTCTCCAGGTTTGCATGGGCGTCTAGCGCGGCGCAATAGACACGAAAATCGCGTCTAACGCCTCATCGCTCGAGTTGAAAATATTGAACTTTTGAGGCGAATTTGCGTGACGCTGTGCCGCGAAAGCCAATCAGCGTTGAGATTCTCCCGACGTCACTGTTGACACACGCCGTGTTGACACGCCGTGTCGACACAGCAATAAACTGCTACTCACCGGAGACAGATGGACAGACGCTCCGCAGCTGAAATGGAGCGCCTGTAGTTGGTGTCCTGCCGGGAGATCCTGGCGCCAACCCTCGCCAACAGGTCCTCAAACTGGGCCCCAGTCAGCCTGAAGTACCGCTGAAAGTGGCTATCATCCAGACGGAGTTCCTGGAAGAGGTGGTGAAACTCGCCGAGCTGGATGCGCTTCTGCAGGATAGGGTGAACCCAAAAACGACGGCGTTTGGCCCTCCGACGCATTTGGGACTTCCAGAGCAGGTACAAAGCAGCGATGGTGGATGGATATCTCAGCCATGGTCGTCAGGGGCTACCCGGAGCTATATGATACTACGTGTCTACTCTACAGAGACCGCAACAAAAAGAAGCAGGCTTTGGTGAAAGTCGCCGAGGAGACTGGTCTACTTGGTAAGTTCTGTAAATATGTGTCTTTAATTAGTTTGCAGAATGGTTGTACTATGAATGTTAGCACTAGCTTAGCTCCAGTTAGCACAGCCGGCTTCCCCGCTATTCGCGCGAATGACACGATAACGCGAATTAACAAAATGGTCAGGCGTCGAAACTCGGGTGTTACGGGCGGCGCGTTACTCGCGTTACATCGCGTTTGGTGGGAACACAGCATTAGAGGGGGAGGAACAAGCATGGTGGCCTCAGAAACTACCAGAGCTTGTGCATGCTTATAACAATTTTGTAAGTGAATCTACTGGCCTCTCTCCTTTTTTTGTTATGTTTGGCAGGCATGCCCGTCTCCCAGTGGATGTAGTGATGGGGGCCAGGTCAGCCATGGGAGGAACCACATCGGGAAGATGGGTGAAAGCCCACCATAAAGCTCTACTCTGGGCCTATGAGACTGTTACAAAACATGCAAAACAGAGACAAACAAGGGACCAACAATGTTCCAGTCAGAGACAGAGGGCCCTACCACTGCTACCAGGTGAGAGGGTCCTAATCAGAAACTTCCGCTGGAGGGCTCAAGGGAAGATGGCCCCCCGATGGATTCGGGAACCCTTTGTGATGGTGGGTGCTCTCTCTCCTGACAGCCCTGCCTATCGAGTTCAACCAGAAGGCCGGGAGGGACCAGAGAGAACTATTCATTGTAATAACCTGAGACCTTGCTTGTACCGCCTAGCAGAACCTCCCCAGGAAGTAGAACAGACACAGGATAGACCTGTGGTGAGTGGGTTTCCCTTGATGCTTCCTGTTAGGCCACAGTGGATGCCAGCACAAGAGGATCCTACAGAGGGTCAACTAGTGGAGCAGCCACAACCGACAGACCCAGTGGAGCAGGGGCCCGGGGCAGCACACAGTCAGGAAGCCACAGCCCCACCAGAATAACAAAGCCCACAGGCAGAAAATAGTCCGCCCCGCAGGTCAACACGGACAAATCTGGGGGTTATGCCTGCCAGATATCGTGAGTAGAAGTTAGTTGTCGGGACAACAACCGACCAAGTTGGGGGGAGTGTCACAAAGTGACCAGGAGAGACTGTTTTGGTTGGGTTTGCACTGTATTGTTTATTCAATTCTTTTCTAATTGTGTGTGATTTTGAATTTACCAGTTTGAAGTTTTTTTTCTCCTGAGCACCTGAAGGACCTCCCCCTGTGTTAACTGGGCACACCTGTGGCGAGGTGGCAATTACCTCTGCACACAGGGATTGGCCGAACAGACAAAGGATGGAGAGCAGGGCTGCGGAGGTGCTGGCCGACACGACAGAGACGGACGCCGACACTCAAGGCGGAGATCGCCAAATCAGTCCTTGTGAGGCGAGTAGCCAAAGAAACATTTGCATGATTCTAATGCCACTGTGTGGGTAGAGCTGGGCCTTTCACCTTGTGTTTCTCCCCCTCCTGAGGCAAGCCAGAGCTGGCGTATCGGCGCATGACAGTTGCAGGGATCGCACACAGCGCACTCTTTTGCTGGACATTACTGTCACCATCTGTGTACTTGCTCACCAGAGAAATAGTTAAACCTGTGACATGTACAACTCCTCTTTGTTTAACCTAAGATTTAAATAATTTAGATGGTCAGGGGACAGACACCGTTTGTATAACTCTATGAGTGGGTAACTGCACTAGAAGGTCAGAGAAGCATTAAAGCCTGCGTCTCTGTCAGGATTTTGAATTAGTAATAAACTTGGACAGGTTCCTAGAGATGAGAGCTGCTCCATCCAAAGTGGGATGAATGTCCTTTCTCCTAATCAGACCAGGTTTTCCCCAGAAATTTTGCCAATTATTTACGAAGCCCACATCTTTTGCTGGATACCACCTGGACAACCAGCGATTGAATGATGACATGCGGCTAAACATCTCACAAAAAACAGACTGCAGGGTATTGTAAGAGTGTGCAGCAAAATTGCAGGTATTAACCTGAATGACCTCTGCAGGTATTAACCTGAATGACCTCACTGCCCTTTACCAGCTCAGAACTTTAAGCAAAGCCCGTTCTATCCTTGGGGACCAGAGCCACCCCTTGGCTGGTGAATTCCTGCTGCTTCCATCTGGGCGAAGGTACATCCTGCCAAAATGCAGGACTAACAGATTAAAACATTCCTTTATCCCTGCTGCTATTGCTCTCCTGAATAAGTGACTGACCTGCTCTTCATTTTCTGTTGTCTCTTGTTATTTATTGTTGTCTGAGTGATTGTTGCTTGATTGTTTGTTGTTGTCTATTACTGCTGGCTGTACAACAAATTGCCCCACGGGGATAATAAAGACTCCTTGAACCTTGAACCTTGAATCTCATCAGTGGTCAGATTTGGAAGGGGTCCAGAGAAGTCCGACATGGTTTTTACATATCAATCAATCAATCAATGAATTTTATTTATAAAGCCCAATATCACAAATCACAATTTGCCTCACAGGGCTTTACAGATATCACAAATCACAATTTGCCTCACAGGGCTTTACAGCTTACGACATCCCTCTGTCCTTATTGACCCTCGCAGCGGATAAGGAAAAACTCCCCAAAAAAACCCCTTTAACGGGGAAAAAAAACGGTAGAAACCTCAGGAAGAGCAACTGAGGAGGGATCCCTCTTCCAGGACGGACAGACGTGCAATAGATGTCGTACAGAACA
>NC_065521.1:4050230-4072639 GCF_006386435.1 Epinephelus moara | reverse complement strand
ATGAGAGCAGCTCCATCCAAAGTGGGATGAATGCCGTCTCTCCTAATAAGACCAGGTTTTCCCCAGAAAGTTTGCCAATTATTAACAAAACCCACATCGTTTGCTGGACACCACCTGGACAGCCAGTCCACACACCGAGGCAACATTAATTTTTGTGACCTCTGATTGGCGTAACTAGGTGTCATGACCGCCAATGTGAATAACAATCTTACTAAATCTACGTTTAGCCTTAGCCAGCAGTTTTAAATTTGATTCAATGTTGCCCGCTCTGGGATACATTTGACTATGGTCACTGGTGTTGCTAACTTCACATTTCTCAGGATAGTGCAGCCAATGACCAGAGTTTTCTCCTCAGTGGGTGTGTCACTGAGTAGGGAAGAATGGTTGGAAACGTGAAGAGGCTGGTGGTGAGCCTTGGGCTTCGCCTTGGTACTATGCTTCTTTAGAACAGTTATCCAGCCTCCCGGCTGCACGGGGGTTACCTGAGGACCACTAGTAGAGGCTATGCTATGTGGCTCCGCACCGCCTACAGGGGGCTGGCTAACTACCGCAGCTACAGGGTGTAGCTGCGGTAGTTAGCCAGCCCCCTGTAGGCGGTGCGTAGCCACATAGCATAGCCTCTACTCCATGGTGTGGAGCTGCACTTCCAATTCACTAAACCTCGCCTACAATGCAGCAAATAAACTACATTTGGAGCGTCGGTGGCTTGGGGGATAGAGCAAGCGCCCCATGTACAAGGCTGTTGCCGCAGCAGCCCGGCTTCGAGTCCAGCCCGTGGCCCTTTGCTGCATGTCACTCCCTCTCTCTCTCTCTCTCCCTCTTTCACACTCACCTGTCCTGTCAATTAAAGGCTAAAATGCCCAGAAAAATATCTTTAAAAATAAACATCTGGCACACCGAGCAAGAGAGTGCAGGGGAAGCATCCCTATGTGCTAAGCTAATGTAGCTAACAAGGCTTATAGCGTGTAAACAACAGCTAGGATTGGCAAGGAAGTTGTTGAAAGAGAGGAGAGCTGTGAGTGCTTAAACAGAACTAGTGTGGGTTTAGACTCGAAGTAGATGTTTATCAGCTGAAGTGAGGAAAAGCAGAAAACTAGCTGGTAAGAGTTTGCTAGAGCAGCACAGAGAGAGAGCAGCACAGAGAGACACCGGAAATGACACAACACGCTTACCGCAGTATGTCTGATCATGTGATCTATCAACTGACTCCCTTCCATCAATCAGCCACTCCATCTGTTGATTGGGCTGCCTGAGATCAGCTGATGTAGCTGGGATGTGAGCTAAGCTTGACATTATGTCTTACCTGAACTAACACTCTGCCGTTTTTTTTTTTTTTTACATCTTGTTTTTTCAGTTCATATATTCAATAAACATTCTTGTTACTACTTGGAAACCTTGTCTCTGCTGTCCCTTCATGTCAGATCTGTAAAAATGACCTTCTGAAATGGTCCCAGTCCTCACCCTCGTCTCACATGCATTGTCTGTTTACAAAATACACGTACGTTTTCACAGGAAAAGTACAGTTTGCATTCAGTCTCTTTCAAAATAAACGTGCTATGTTGGTATAACACCGTGTATTGATGTTTTTTTTTCCCTTCAACAATAAACATGTGGTTAGGTTTAGCCAACAAACACACTTGGTTGTGTTTAGGAAAAAAGATCAGGGTTTGGCTTTACAATCTTATGGGAAGTGAACACCAGCCTCCTAGGTGAAAGCTGGTGGTTGTTTATACAGAATGCGCCTTACAGAATGCGCCTTTTTCGGGGCAATGGGGGGCGTGAGCAAGTAACAAAACGTGTAGCTCAGCGTGTGATGTAAACAGTCAGTAGTCAGCTAGTCAGTCCTTCGGCGATTCTCTCGTAACTCGGCCCATTCTTCACCGTCCCTGTCATCTGACGGTTAATGGCCTCTTCGTTTGCGAGGGCAAGGACTGACGGTTAATGGCCTCTTCGTTTGCGAGGGCAAGGAGAGTGCGCAATTCCTTGTCTTCCCAGTTGCTCATCTTTACAGTGTCTGTCAGGTTTGCGTTTCCCTCTTGCTACTAGCTGCTCACTAATTCCTGCTATCAGGTGTTTCCTGTTTATCCACCGCCAGTGGCTCACACGTGCAACGTCATCAACAGGTCTTCCCACAAGTCATCAACAGCCCCTCCCATTGCGGAAGGCCACCTTGTTCTGTTTAAACTAACTTGTTCTGCCAATATGTCTACCCTACGAGACGAAAAATTGGGCACCTCGGATCAACTCGCCAATCCGGCTCTGTGTGTCTAAACGCTCATAGTTTGCCGGCAAAACGGCCCAACATTCGCGGAAAATATGGCAGTGTAAAAGGGGCTATTGTTTACCCACCGCATTCCCCCCTGATGCTGTCGGGTCGTTAAATAATGACCAGCTCACATACAGGCATGAAAGGACAGCTCATTTCGTCTGTGTCTGATGCCCAAAGTCACTAACAAACTGGCAGTTTTTGACATCTTCTAAATGAGTAAACAGTGTGCAGAGAAGGAAAATTTGCCTGCACTGACAAGGACTTTAATGATTCTTTGTTAAAATCAGCAGGGGGAGTTGCATAGAAACAGCTGTTTCTAATTGTTCAGTTCAGTTCAATGCATGCTTAGGACTGTAATTTGTCACACCATCTGCCATTCACTGCTTGCACGCATGCTCACTCACAATCACTTACTGTCATTGTCTGGGATTGCCATTTAAGATATCAGCTATTCTGTCAGCTGATGACATTTAACTAATTGCACAGCAACACACCTTTATTGCCAGCCTATTATCTTACTGTCATCTTTTTAGATAGGATTTTCTTTCTGCTTTTAGTACATTTATGCTATAGTTCTACACACTGTCCGCCTAGCCATCAGCACCTAGTCTTCACAGATTCATCAGCTTCATTAACCTTCAGGAGTCACCAGCCACCAGCACCTTTTGTCAGTAGGACCCATTCATTTTGTTCAACCACAAAGAATGAAGCCCACTTGGCCAACTATATGAGTTTAGAGAAAATTATAGATCCAAGATGAAACTGACAGAACGGTGGGACTCAGAGAATGTCTCAGTGACAAATCCTCCGCAACACAGGCAGTGCCATGGATTTATCAATACATAGCACATAGACTACTAATATTTCAATCAGGAGAGACAGGTGAATCAAGTAAAGATAAATGTGTAAAACACATTACAAGTGTGCAGATTAACAGATGATGCAATGATAAAGATTTAACAGAAATGCTTTGGCACTACAGGGAGATTTGCCCTGGGCAGCAGCAAGATAATTCCCCCATGGAGTCCAGACACTAGTGGAGGTGGTGACTAGTGACTCTGCTGAGGCTGATCATGCTGATGAAATGATGAAACTGATGAATCTGTGAAGACTACGTTATGATGGTTAGAAATAGCTAATTCTACACGCCTTCCCCTGCTGATTTTGACAGAGAATTATTAAAATCCTTTTTATTGTAGGCCTACAGTTCACATACCTATTACAATGCTATCCACTGTGCTCAATAACAGCAAAATCTCGCCATATCTCAAAATTAGCATGAAGTAGAACTTAATCAAATCATGTAACTAAGCCATATTCCGGAATTTAACCTACTCCGCACTGTTTCCTCATTTAAAGATGAGTTTCAAGTCCAAACAATCTGTTAACAAGTTACAGGATGAAATGTTTCATGTTAAAACAATATGAATTATCATGATATATCGTGGAACATGTCACGTTAAAATAATTTAAGTAATTACGTTATAACAAGAGAAACAGTACCCTGGAAAACCAGAGTTCTCGCGAGAGCACAATTTGAATTTGCTCAGCGAGTCACTCTGGCAATCAGTAATGATGCTCATTACCCATGCCCTTGTAGCCGAGCTGCACCAATCACATCGATGTATCTGATATAGGTGGGCCAGAGGCGAGCTAAACAGATGACGACAGCGCTGCGACGACGAAGTCCGGAATCAGTCAGTAAACATTGCAAGATGGCTACGGATGAACACCAGTTGTTTGAAACGGCTTTGGCCGCTACAATGAACGAGTTAGACTTGGCTTTTTCTCTAAAAGAGGAACAGAAGACGGCGCTCAAATCTTTCCTTTGCAAGAAGAACGTTTTTGCTGTTTTGCCGACCAGATACGACAAGAGTCTAATCTACCAGTTAGCTCCGCTGGTAGCACTCTGGATACGTCACCCCGTGTATTGTTCTGATTGGTCGTAGTGTAACCAATTGCGTGCAGTGATATTTTCAAATGCATGGTTGGTGCCGCCCCTCGAGTTGGGCCATTTGCATTACTTATAGCCATACCCTAAATCTTTCTAGATTTGGGTCTGGATTTCCAGGCTAGAGAAACAGTATATTGTTATAAGAATACGTTTTTCTTAGTGTGATATCTTAGTGTGATAAGTTTGTATGTCATAATAACATGAAAATGTTTTGTTAAAATTTGAAAAACATTTTGTTAAAACATAAACTTTTCAGGTTATTTACCTAGTACTTTTTTGTCTTTTTTGTCTGTGTTTTTGTCTGGTCTAGCAGCATTATGCCACCATAATAATGAATGCTTAGTTACGTCAATGTGTTTAAGTTTTATATGGGTAAGTATGAGGAAAGGCCGCTACAGGCCTACCTGCATCATGGTTATGACACATTTTCTGACACAATTTGAACCCTGTGTCCAGTGCTGTGTGATGTAACCAGGGAATGCGGCACCTGATAAATGATGGGACAGTGAGACAGTCAGTCAGTTGTGGATGCTCATCTAAGCTGTCCTGTCAACATTATTCCAACACCTCTTCCCCTCAGCAGATCAGCTTATCATCACACACTGCTGAAAGAATCCACCGCTGTCTGCCCTTAACCGGCTACACAGGCACAACATCATTCTACCTTTTAATGAAACATTAAGAGTTTCACTGAAAAGTTTACCATCTACCCACTGTGGGTGTGATATGTGTTACTCATTGACTTGTAGTGTTGTTGAACTGAAAAATGGCAGAACTGTCTCATGACATGCTCCTGGGATCTTCAAAGCTAAGCCCATTTTATAGGCTGTTAAGGATTTGTTAAGATGTGTAAATATCAGTATATGTGTTATATGTGAAGAGTAAATGAAGATGGCACACAGCACAAATGAAACATTTTGAGATTTGCCTAAAAAAAAAAAAAAGCATTTTCAGGATGAGTATCCCTTTGGAATGATGCAGCTGCAGCTCTAAACCTCTATCAAATCGTAATACAATATGTGAACATTAACTCTGCAAAGGTTGATTCTGATAAAGTGAAGCAGAACAATATTAGAGAGGTTTTAGTACAGAAAATGCAGACGAGCTCTCCAAAATTGCACCATGTTTGCATGTGATTTTTTTCATGTACAATCCTATATCTTTAGTTTTTTGTTTCTGTAAATCCCTAATGATGTTTAGGATATACACATACAACTGTCCGTTTCGTTTTTTTCCTCTATTTCCCACTCCAAACTGACCAATACACACCTACTACATTTGAAACTGAGTTTCTATTCTGAGCTTTGGAGGCCCATACCTCTGTGATGGCTTGGCCGATTTGAGTGATTGACACTTCATTTGATTCGTTAGAGCCAATAGAATGATGCCATATCCACCAAAACGAGATTGACAGCACTGTAAGCCAATCAGAGTCAGCAGAACGCGTTGTGGGGCGATGTCGGCTGCTGTGAGTGGTCATTGTTATGCTTCCCCCGGAACCTCCCGCCAGCGAGTTTTTCCGCCCGGATTCATTTGAATGACGGACAACATCACAGTAAACAGGAATGAAGCATGATTTAATGGCAGAATGAGCTTTTCACGACAAAAACAACAAGGTAAGAGAGATATTACAAATATATTTTGGCGAGAAGATTTCTGTTTTTGTTCTTCTTTGGCCTCTAGCTCTCTCATGCTTTGGGGTAGAGTGCTTTGGCGGAAACAGCGGAGTCTCAGCTTTCATTTGAGATGAATGGCGTGTGTTTTGCATAACGTGTGGTTGAGTTAGAGCCCGAAATATTTATATACGTCTATTTAGTTGTTGTTTGAGCTGTTTGGGGCATGTAAAAAGGGTTTTTACAGCCTTGTAACCCAGGTTCTGCTGTTTAAATTGATGTGCAACATCACTACATTCTTCGTGATCAGTGTATTGTTTCACACTGTGCTTGCAAAGTCCAATTGGGGGACTTTTGGGCTTAACAAGTTTTAAAGGGCCCCTGCCTTTTTTTGGAGGGGAACTGTTTCAGAATGTAAGCTGATAAAAACCTGTAAGATAATAACAGATGGTTTGATCATTTCACAGTATTGTTATGTATCATATCAATATAAAGATATATTGTACATACTTTTTTTTGTTTTTTTTACAAGTAGGGGGTTGGTGCACTGATGCAAGCAACCCGGCCTCACTCTGAGGTTGTCAAAATCTGGCACTTGGTCAGTGACTTTCAGAAGTCAGAGCAGCATGATACACAGCTGGTCGCCTTTATAGTTTAACAGTGCCTAACTGCATCAGGGGGAAATGTGGTGGGACAACAACGTAAGTTAAGGCAGCGGAAGTCTGAGAAGGGCAGTTTCAACAACCACCGACTTTTACCCGAGAGGCCAGTGTTTGCTTCCCATAACATTGTGTTCTTTTTTCCAAAACCCAACCACATGCTTTTGTTGCTTAAACCCAACCACATGCATGTGTTGGCAAAACATAACCACGTGCGCTTGCTGTTGAAGGGAAAAGACATCAGTTTGCGGTGTTGTACCGATTTGAAAGAGGCTGTTTGCAAACTTTACATTTCCTGTGTAAACAGAAGTGTATTTTGAAAACAGACAATGCATGTAACAGGCTGAAGTTGACACGGTGTCCCAGATTGTCAACAACCAACACACCAAGGGCCGGATCTACTAAGATCCAAATTTGCGTGTACTAATTTGCCTGCGCAATCTAGAATTTTTGCGTGTGGGGCTGAACCGCGGTTTGCGGGTGATTTACTGAGAGTGCTTGCGCAAACGACAACAGGTGCAAACGTGCTGGAGACACCCTATTTAAATGAGGGTTTTGCGTGTTTTATGGTTTGCAGCATGGCGAGTTTGGAGAGAAAGCGCAAAGTGAAATTCGACCCGATTGAATTAGAGGTGTTGGTAGATGAGGCCAATAAACACTTAAATGAGCTATAGCAAAGAAACCTGACTGTCTCACAAAGGAACGCTATATCAGAAGCACACAAAAAATGGATTTTTGAGTAATTTCCGAGAAGTTATGATAAAATAAAAGAAATATTACTTACTTATTATTATAATATTATTATTTGCTGCTGTGCTGCTGCTGCGCTGTGTCTCCAGTTGTAAGTGGCTTTGCTAAATACTTTCTACAATAATAAATTAGATTAACTTTTGGTCTATAATATTGTTGGCTATATTACACATTTTAATAAAAAAAACTTAAGAATAAAATAAATAAACACCGAAATAATTAGTGGACACTTTTTTTTTTATTGATACTCCCCCTCTCTGACATAGTAACACACACACAAACACACACACACACATTGAACACGCAATTGAATGAATGAATGAATGAATGAATGACCACTGGAAGCGGTTCAGCTGCAGTCCCGCCGGCTGGCGCGGTCACTGTTGAGATTACGTTTGTTTTTTATTATTAACAAAATTGTTTTTTATTGACCGTATGAATGGTTTTGTTTTCAAATAAATATTTGAAAACTAAAATGTATATTTTGGTGTACTTTTACAGAGTTTTGCAATATGTATAGCTTACCTGTATGTATCAAAATGTATAATTTTCAGCAGCGGTCACTGCCGTGGTAGGAGGTATAAATGCTCAGAAGTCTAGTGTGTTTCATTTTTGTAATTTATGGCTTCAGAAAACATACAAGACACATTTTTAGGAAAAGACATAGGAAGAGAAGCTTGTAGGTTTTATCTAAACAGAGTTATTTGCATTATAAAAACCCAAACGGTCTGTCAGACTGCCCGTCAGTTTCCTCATTCATTCCAAAAAACACCAGGGTGAAAAATGCGTTCTCTGCATCTTCTTTCATTGTTTCGATGTCTCCTTCTTTCAACAATAACCGCAGTCATGTGTGCGCAATTACGCATACAAACTGTTTGCACTTCCCTTTGACACATGTTAAATATAGATGCAGTTTCTATGAGCAAAATTGCTTTCAGGTTTGATAAATCACTTTGCGTGTGCTAAATTAATATATTTACATTTTCTCCTCCCAGCACACGCACAATTGCGTGTAAACACCCCATATTGCATATTCATTGCAGCAAAAACGTACTAACTGGATGCAGACACGCTATTTTGCACTTTTGAAAGACGCAAACCTTAGTGCGCACTGTTAGTAAATCAGTTTGTACATTTTTTTGCGTGTGCAATGAGTTTGCATAGTTTTTATACACGCAAACCTTTAGTAGATCCGGCCCTTAGTTGCAAGCACGCAGCATGAACTTACTTTATGTCAACACATCTGATACATAATAATCAGTTAATGACAAAACCTCCACACAGGTATCCAAATCCACTACAGTATGATACAATATGACCAACAAAAGCAGTGCACAGTATGCATAGTGATGTACTACAGTGGTGTGAAAAAGTGTTTGCCCCCTTCCTGATTTCTTACTTTTTTGCATGTTTTCCACACTTAAATGTTTCAGATCATCCAACAAATTTAAACATTAGTCAAAGATAACACAAGTAAACACAAAATGCAATTTTTAAATGAAGGGTTTTATTAATGAGGAAGAAAAAAATCCAAAGCTACATGGCCCTGTGTGAAAAAGTGTTTGCCCCCCAGCTCCTGTTAAAACATAACTGTGGTTGATCACACCTGAGTTCAATTTCTGTAGCCACACCCAGGCCTGATTACTGCACACCTGTTCCCAATCTAGAAATCACTTAAATAGGACCTACCTGACAAAGTGAAGTAGACCAAAAGATCCTCAAAAGCTACAGACATCATGCCGAGATCCAAAGAAATTCAGGAACAAATGAGAAAAAAAGTAATTGAAATCTATCAGTCTGGAAAAGGTTATAAAGCCATTTCTAAAGCTTTGGGACTCCAGCGAACCACAGTGAGAGCCATTATCCACAAATGGCGAAAACACGGAACAGTGGTGAACTTTCCCAGGAGTGGCCGGCCGACCAAAATTACCCCAAGAGCGCAGCGACGACTCATCCAAGAGGTGACAAAAGACCCCACAACAACATCTAAAGAACTGCAGGCATCACTTGCCTCAGTTAAGGTCAGTGTTCATGACTCCACCATAAGAAAGAGACTGGGCAAAAATGGCCTGCATGGCAGAGTTCCAAGACGAAAACCACTGCTAAGCAAAAAGAACATTAAGGCTCGTCTCATTTTTGCCAGAAAACATCTTGATGATCCCCAAGACTTTTGGGAAAATATTCTGTGGACTGACGAGACAAAAGTTGAACTTTTTGGAAGGTCTGTGTCCCATTACATCTGGCGTAAAAGTAACACCGCATTTCAGAAACAGAACATCATACCAACAGTAAAATATGGTGGTGGCAGTGTGATGGTCTGGGGCTGTTTTGCTGCTTCAGGACCTGGAAGACTTGCTGTGATAAATGGAAGCATGAATTCTGCTGTCTACCAAAAAATCCTGAAGGAGAATGTCCGGCCATCTGTTCGTGACCTCAAGCTGAAGCGAACTTGGGTTCTACAGCAGGACAATGATCCAAAACACACCAGCAAGTCCACCTCTGAATGGCTGAAGAAAAACAAAATGAAGACTTTGGAGTGGCCTAGTCAAAGTCCTGACCTGAATCCTATTGAGATGCTGTGGCATGACCTTAAAAAGGCGGTTCATGCTCGAAAACCCTCCAATGTGGCTGAATTACAACAATTCTGCAAAGATGAGTGGGCCAAAATTCCTCCACAGCGTTGTAAAAGACTCATTGCAAGTTATCGCAAACGCTTGATTGCAGTAGTTGCTGCTAAGGGTGGCCCAACCAGTTATTAGGTTTAGGGGGCAAACACTTTTTCACACAGGGCCATGTAGCTTTGGATTTTTTTCTTCCTCATTAATAAAACCCTTCATTTAAAAACTGCATTTTGTGTTTACTTGTGTTATCTTTGACTAATGTTTAAATTTGTTTGATGATCTGAAACATTTAAGTACGGAAAACATGCAAAAAAGTAAGAAATCAGGAAGGGGGCAAACACTTTCTCACACCACTGTATATCCTATACTAATAATAGTTTATTGGCACACATACAACACAGACATTTCTAATAACAGCCTATAAACACACAAACGTATGAGTATTAAATTAAAAAACTCGGCACATTAGGCTACTGACAAGTGATAGAGTCATCAATGGTTTAAGTTACCCATCACATACAGAGGAGCACAATCATTTCTCGGAACAATTAAGACATTAAATATAAGGGACAGTATCAACAAACCAGCATACAATAATAGCCAAATTCTTACGTATGACTCATGATGATATAGGCATAGAAAAATAGCATTGCATGGCAAAAATAGTATATTGTCATATGGGTTTTAAATGTTGGAATTAAGAATTAGATGGGTCATTTTTTCTTTTTCATTCTGACTTTGCTTTTCCGTTGTAACCTTCCTCCAGTCCGCAGCTTATTCATTGCCACCTCCTGATAATTATTGACAATCTTGCCAAAAATAGCAGTCAAAAAACTTGCCTCTATAAACACCAAGGGAGCTTACAATTTACTCGTTAACTTGTTGGTAGAGATGAAATGTTACAGTATAACAAACGTGGTTATTTCAGTAGATTGCACCTACTGGGGGTTCTCCAAGCCTAATCATTTTCCTGTAGCCATATTAGTTGTTTAATGTGAAGATCAGAGGAAGGTGTGGAGGCAATGAGGCTTGTGTAGAGTACATACTGAAGTGACATTTGGAAGGGTCAGTGTAGAAATTATGTCTCTGACATATGGCCTTCCTCTGTCCCTGTCCCTGTTTATGTCTCTCCACTTCTGTTCAGTCAGTGGATCTATCCATTTATCCTATGGATGATGAGGAGTGTGGAGCCCAGCATTCAGTCCACCACAATGCTAACACACAAAGGGAGAGACACATTCACACCTACAGGCAATTTTTAATTTTCACTTCACTTGTGAAAGAAAAGCACATTCGCATGGGGTGAACATTAACATTCATTATCTCCCCACCCCCACCCCCTCTTGCTGTGAGGTTTGCTGTTAACTGAGCATTAGCCTTTGTGCTGATTACTTCCTTACCAATTCAAAACTAAATCGTGCAAACAGAATGTTTAAACTGAAACAAAACCGAAATCATCATCTCATTTCTATGAATTAAACTGGTTAGTAACTCATTTTCATTGTGTTCTGTATATGTTGCTTTTTCTCACTTTTTCACATTTTGTAACAATGTTGTGGGTTTTTCCTGATACAGATATCTAGGTACAGATCACATGGTCAGATCTGATTACAAAAACCTTGATCTGTGTGCTTCTGTTACACTACATTTCAGCATGCCATGGTAGTCTCAGTCCTGTCCAGTCCTATTATTCACAAAGTCTGTAACCTGCCAACAGTCCCTTTAAATAGTAAAGCACACACTTTTCAGAGAATCATAGCCAGTGGTGCTTTTCAGTGTTATTTCAGTATCACTCCAGTCCACCTTGCTCATGGCTGAAGCTGCAGCAAAACACCATTTTCACCTTCATGGTGTCTATCAGCCCTGCTGTCTATTTCTGTCCTAGACTGATCCCAGACTCCCACGCCATTACATCATGCCTTCCCCTTGTGTGTGTGCTGTGGAAAGACTAGCATGCATATGTTGTAAATGTGACCCCTCAAGTGCCACCTTTATGCAGATAAAGCTATTTTCACACAGCTAGTGTGGTGTTGCATATATTTAGCATTTGGTCATGCTATTTTTAACATGAAGCACCTAAATAAACCAGGGAAGTACTTTATTCAGTTACCATGCTTTGTTACTGGCCAATGGATCGGGTGTTGACATTTATTTTTTTACTATAAGAAATAGCATTAAACAGTAGCAAAATACAGCATGTAGACCTGATAACTGCCATTTCATTGGGTCACACCTTCTAGGTGTATACAGCTTAGTGCTGTAGATATCCACTCTCAAGTTATTAAAATGAGTCATACAGCACTGTCACTTACAATCAATATTATGGCCTCTAATTAACTCTTGACTTCTGTTAAGTGATGATTTTGATGGGTGCTTGATGCTGTAATTCTCATTAGTTGTGCCTATGGTCCACTACACAGGGAATAATATGCCCTTTATTAATTTCACACTTTCCTTTGAGACGTTTAGGTAGTTTCTTTTTTTCTCCATCTTTGAGTCACTGATGTGAGGATCTCTGTGTCATCTAGGGGTGTGTCTGCTGTGGGTTTGTCAGGCCTGTCTCTCCCAAGCTGACTTGATTGCAACTCAGTGCACCTGGGCCTAATGCACTGAAGGTGATAAAAGCTGTGTTCATTCATTCACTCACTCTCTGCTCCTCCCTACAGGCAACCACTCTGGTCTGGTTTGGTAATGTTTTAGTTTCTTTGCTTTGATGCACTCTCCAACACTTACACATACACACTCTCCCACACCCATCATTCAATACTCACACATAGTACTGATATCACTGACATTCACACCCCATATGTTATTCTTATTTAGTTATTTGCTAATTTGCATTGATTTGCTTCTAATAAAATATCTTTTGTTAATCGTTCATCATGGTGTGTCTCCTTTTTGTTATGGCCACTTGAGCCAGGTCGTAACAAATGGGGGCTCGTCTATTGAGTTTAGTTTGTTAAAAGTTTGTTTTTTGTGCCTAGGCAGAGGTGGGCACATGGTGTGTTGGTGCAGTTAATTAGCTGATTTGGTGCAGCTGTGTCTTGGCTTTGAGCTTCATGTTTGTCTCCAGAGCTGTTTTGGCTTTTGTTTGCCCTGGTTTTGGGAGATACATCATGTGTTTTGTTTTGTAGGAAGCATTAGTGTCCGTCCTGGTGTCGGAGTGTTGACTACCATTCAGTAAGTGAATGTTGCTGTCTTGATACGAAGTGCAGAGGTTTCCCTGGTAGGTTTAGTGGCTTTTCCCCTTTGGGTTTCGTCTGTTTTTATTTTCATAGTTTGTGGTGTCGTGGTTGGTGTCAGATGTCTGACAGCTGTCTCGGGGGCACATCCGTGTGACTTTAGGGGGTTGCCTGCATGCAGGTCGCTTTACAGGTCCATTGGGCTTCAGTGCGTAAGTACCCACCACAATCCACATGAAGACTAGGGGTAAGTATAGATAAGTTTTTGGTTAGGCAGTTAGGGGGAAAATTCTCTGGCGGGTATTGAAGTTTGCCCCACTGTGTGTCTGTCAGTTAACTCATTACTTTCTGATTGTTAGGTTATGAATTATGGCTTCCTTGGCTGGCTTTTTTTTTATGTGCCTACGGAAATATTTTTGCAGGGCTGTAAGAAGGAGCAGTAACTGAAAAGAGCTGAACATTATGGAGTGGTGGTTGCAGGGTCAAAAAGGAAGGATGACATTAAAGAGTGTGTGCAGGCAGGTTTGTCTTTTGAGCAACAGAAAGAGTTATTGGCCATGCAACTTCAGCAGGAGCAGTTGAGGTTGGAGAATAGGGAGAAGGAGAGGAAGTTTGAGTTAGAGAAGCAGCTTGAGTTGGAGAGGTTGCGGCAAGGCACTGAGAGAATGAAGATAGAATTGGAGCAGACCAGGTTGCAGCTTATCAGGGAGGACAAGCTTTCTTCAGGGGTGTCTGGATTAGAGGGATCTGGACCCTTGGCTTCTGTGCCGAATGGTACTGATGTTATGGCTAACATGCGTTTGGTGCCGAAGTTTAATGAGCAAGACCCTGATATTTTTTTTACTCTCTTTGAACGTGTTGCGGATACAAAGAATTGGCCGGATTCAGACAGGGTGCTGATGTTTCAGTGTGTCCTTACTGGGAGAGCTCAAGAAGCTTACTCAGCCATTTGTGCACAGGATGATTTGGATTATGAAATAGTGAAGTCTGCTGTGTTAAAGGCATATGAGCTGGTCCCAGAAGCCTATAGCTAGAAAGGTGAAAGGCGATAAACAAACGAATGTCGAGTTTGTCCGTGATTTGGCGTCCCATTTTCACCGTTGGTGCTCAGCTGCAAAGGTTGACGATTTTGATGGTTTGTGTTAGCTGATGGTGATGGAGCAATTCAAGAATGCTATCCCCCAGCGTGTTGCTGCTTATGTAAATGAACAGAGGCCATCCACCGCACTGAAGGCTGCTGAGTTGGCTGACGATTTTGTGCTAACACATAAGGGCAGTTTCACAGACAGGTGCCCTGTAGGGGGTCGGAAAGATGCAGATGACAGCAGTGTTAACTCCCATGGTGGTGCTAATTTTCCAATGTCTGGTCCCTCACGTAAGTCCGCATCAACGGGGCAACTTGGTGGGGCCAGGGTCTGTCACTACTGCTGGGGGGAGGGTCATTGGAAGGATCTGTGTCCACTGTTGAAGTCTAAGTTAAAGTACCATGCTCCAGCTATGCTTTGCTCTACAGTTTCAGTTAACAAGCCAGTGTGTGTGGAACCGAGTGTAGGCTCAGTTGCAGTGTCAGATAAGGAATCAGTTGGTATGGATTCAGTTACTGGATCTGGTTTTGAGCCCTTTATTGCTGACGCTGTCGTGTCATTGGTTGGTAGTGATACGCGTGTTCCAATCAAGCTACTGCATGACACAGGTGCTAGGCACTCATTTATTTTGGAGTCGGTGTTGCCTTTTTCACCTGAATCAGAGACAGGGGACTTTGTATTGATGAAGGGGATGGAGATGGGCTTGATTCCTGTTCCGGGTCATACATTGGTGCTGGATTGTGAGCTGGTGCAGGGCACTTTTCCTGTTGGTGTGCGCCCCGCGTTGCCAGTTGATGGTGTGGTGATGATTTTGGGCAACAACCTAGCTGGTGGTGCCGTGTGGGCCAATGTGCCACCACCTGTGGTGGTTGCCAAGCCATTATCGTCTGGGGTGCTGGATGAGAGTGGTCTTGGATTTCCTGAGGTTTTTCCAGCCTTTGCCGTCACACGTGCAGAGCGATAAACTGTCTGCTACTGACCCGCCTGTCCCGGAGTGTAGTAAAGTTGTGGTGCCTGATATGGTTTCGCTGCCTGACCTTCCTCTGTCTGCTTCAAAGGAGGATTGGGTGAAGGGTCAGAAGTCTGATTCATCTTTGTCTGCCTTGTGGGATGAGGTGTCGCCAGCTGGCAAAATTAGGGATGTAGCCCAGGGTTACTTCATTCAGGAAGACCTGCTGGCCGACTTGGTTGGTAAGGCAATTTTTCAGGTGGTGGTGCCAAGTGGCTTTCATGATTTGATGTTACAAACAGTGCATGATAGTTGCGGACATCTGGGGATAAAGAAAACTTATGACCATGTCCTGCGCTATTTCTTTTGGCCTCGATTAAAGCGTGATGTCTCCAAATATGTTAAGTCATGCCACATATGCCAGCTCACTGGTAAACTGAGCCAGGTTGTTAAGCCTGTGCCCCTCAGTCCTATCCCAGCGGTTAGCCAACCCTTTGAGCATTTGATTATAGACTGTGTAGGGCCACTGCCTCCATCTAGGTCAGGTTGTGTGTATGTGCTAACTGTTACGTGCCAAACTACAAGATATCCTGCAGCATTTCCCCTGCGATCTATTTCGGTGAAGTCCGTAGTCCGGGCTCTGACCCAGTTCATCTCCACTTTTGGTATTCCACGTGTTATTCAAGGTGACCAGGGTGCTAACTTTACTTCCCATATGTTCAAGCAGATCCTGCAGCAGCTGGGGGTGAAGCATAATCTGGCATCAGCATATCACGCACAGAGCCAGGGGGCACTGGAACGATTCCATCAGACGCTGAAGTCCATGTTGCGTGCGTATGGTATGGAGATGGGGAGGGACTGGGAGGATGAACTGCCATGGCTCATGTTAGCGGCCAGGGAAGTCGTGCAGGAGAGCATGGGTTTTAGCCCCAATGATTTAGTATTTGGACATACTGTTCGTGGTCCATTAGCCATACTGCAGGATGGGTTGGTGAATAGTGAGCCACCCAAAAACTTGGTTGATTATGTCAATGGGTTTCGTTGCCGCCTGTATATGGCTGTGGAGGTGGCGAGAAAAAATTCGGAGGGTGCTCAGGCTAATATGAAGAGATTGAAGACGGTTGTGCGGAGCACTGTGAGTTTAACCCAGGGGATCAGGTTTTAGCTCTCATGCCACTTCAGGTCTCACCATTTCAGGCAAAGTTTGCTGGCCCCTATACTGTAGAGAGGCGAGTGTCGGACCAAAATTTCTTGATTGCTACTCCCAATCGGAGAAAATCATCCCAACTATGTCATGCCAACTTGCTTAAACCCTACTATGGACACCACAGCTGTCTGCTGTTTTGCAAATACAATCACTTGCACTAGATGTGCTCCCTTTATCCACTGCTCATTTTCATTCACTGCTGCTTATTATTATCCACTTCCTATTATTTTCATTATTATTATTAGGGCCCGAGCGACGACGAAGTCGTCCGTGAGGACCCTATTGTAATCGCGCTGTTTATTAGGGCCCGAGTGACAACGAAGTCGTCTGTAGGACCCTATTGTAATCGCGCTGTTTATTAGGGCCCGAGCGACGACGAAGTCGTCCAAGGACCCTATTGTAATCGCGCTGTTTATTAGGGCCCGAGCGACGACGAAGTCGTCTGTGAGTACCCTATTGAAATTGCACTGATTATTATTAGTAGGGCCCGAGCGACGACGAAGTCATCCGTGAGGACCCTATTGTAATCGCGCTGTTTATTATTATCATTATTATTATTAGGGCCCGAGCGACGACGAAGTCTTCTGTGAGGACCCTATTGTAATCGCGTTGTTTATTATTAGGGCCCGAGCGATGACGAAGTCGTCCGAGGACCCTATTGAAATCGTGCTGTTTATTATTATTATTATTATTCTTGCGACATTTCGTGTCCCAATTTCGCCCCTTTCCCAAATTTGAAAATGCTTCTAACTTTCCACAATCGTCCGGCCACATCCGAAATTCGATATTTTTGGGCGGTTGCACATGGTCGGCGCGAAATGCCGAAATAGCGCCCCCTACAAATTTTCAAAATACCCTCCCCATTGGGGTTAGTTTGTCGTAGGCAAACGAAATTTGGTACACACATGTATCATACCGAGACGCACAAAAAAGTCTCTTAACGTCATGGTGAAATCCCAACAGGAAGTCGGCCATTTTGTTTTGAATTTTTTCGTTACGACGATTTCCACAACTTACATTTGAATGAACTTGTCTTAGGGATTTCGTCCTATCAACTTCAAAGTTGGTACAGATCATCCTGAGAACACGCTGATCAAAAGTTATTAAAAGCTTTTCTCTATGTCAAGGGACGTGGCCGCTAGGACGTGACAAATTTTGGCGACTTTTCGTTTTCTTGCCATTGAATTTCGAAGGGCTCTCCCGCCCACATACTTGATCTCAGCAGCTTCAGCGTCGCCCATGGGGGGGACAAAATGCCTCTTCAGCGCCCCCTTGAAATTTTCAATAAACTCTCCCCATAAGGTTTTTTTTTTAAGTAGGAACATGAAAATTGGTACACGTGTATGTTGTCCAGACGCACATAAAAGTCTCTGGCACCAATGGTCTACTCCAAACAGGAAGTCGGCCATTTTGATTTTGACTTGTCATTTTGGCATGATTTCCACATGTTGTATTTTAACGAACTAGTCCTAGGGATTTCATCCAATCGACTTCAAATTTTTACAGATCGTCCAGACACCATGCTGATCAAAAGTTGTGCTCTGCATGTCTGTAGGTCAAAGGGCGTGGCTGCTATGGCGCTGCCATTTTTGATCCATCACCATGCATATTCTCGTAGGCAATCTTGCTCATGGCGCCCCCTTGTAGAAACAGGAAATGCCATCTTTTACACTGACAAACACCAACCTCAAGCTCCTGACCTGATCAACTCCATTTTGTGGCCACATGACGATCAAGTTGATGAATCTCCACAGTGACACACGTGTCCTGTCATGTTGCAGGGTGCCGCGGAGGCAGTGGCGACTTTTCATCCTTTGCCACGGAACATCAACTTGGTATAAATCCTTCATGCATTGTCCGATTTACTCGATATTTCACATGTGTGATGAGGGTCCATCCCTGAACGCACCTGGCCACATCTGGTTACGCTCGCAGCGCCACCTGGTGGATGAACAAAACATTGCATTTTTTCGCTCCTGCCAGGTTATTTCTCGCTTCACGCCACAGCCCCCGTGTGCCCCAGGCCCCCGCAGTTGCATGGGGGAGCGAGGAACCGATCACAGCTGCTTGCAGCTTTAATCATTATTATTAGGGCCCGAGCAGGTCACAGACCTGCGAGGTCCCTATTGTCTTTCGAATGATTATTATTAGGGCCCGAGCAGGTCACAGACCTGCGAGGTCCCTATTGTTTTTCTCCCGATCATTTATATATACATATACATACCATACATATATATATATTTTTTTCTTCCGCTCATATGATCGCATTTTTCACTGCCTGAACATACCCCAAAACTCACCAAACTTGGAATATAAGTCACACCTGGCGAAAAATTTTATAATCTATTGTCGTCCTGAATTTCCACCACCAGATGGCGCTATTATTGAGGAAAGTGCGTTTTGGCTCATAACTCCCATATACTTTGTCGCACATTCAAAAACCTTACATCCCCGCCTTCAGTAAATTGTGCTGAATCTTGTGGTATAGGCCACGCCCATTTCCGCCTACCGTTTTTTTCCGCAAATTCGCAAAATGTCGCAAAACTCCTCCCAGTCAATTTTACCGATTGGCATGAAACTTTGCACACAGCATCTGTGTACCCTTATGACAAAAAGTTATTAAAAGAATTTCGATATTCCAAACAATACTCAAGTTATTAAATAGGAACTTCCTGCAGATTTCGTTCTAAACAGGAAGTGCTGCATATCTCCACATTGTTCGTTCTAAACAGGAAGTGCTGCATATCTCCACATTGGGTTATCCGAATGACATGAAACTCAGTTTACCACTTCCCCATGAGCCCCTGAAGCTCTGTGCAAAATTTCGGGCGATGACCACAAGGTGGCGCTCTTTAAATTGAAGTATTTTATATCTCAACATCGGTTGGGCGGATTAACACGAAACTTGGTATAATTATTGTCAATGCCCTCCTGAGGATATCTGACGGAGGACTTACCGATCCGCCACTAGGTAGCGCTCTAGTGGCCGTCTAATTTAATATTTGGCACTGTGCCAACACCATAACACTCATGGAAATAAAATTAATAGGGGTGGTATAGACTGGCCCCTGTAACTCACACACCAAAAATGACCAGCAGGTGGCGCTATTATCAATGCAAAAGCGTTTTTGGCTAATAACTCCCACATAATATGTGGCACATTGTTAAACCTTTTATTTACGTGTTCTCTGAATTCCGCTGAATTGTGTGGTGTAAACCACGCCCACTTTCGCGGTAACTTTCCATTCGCTAAATTGCGACAAATGAAAAACATACTCTTTCGACCTCCTCCTAGGCGATTTGACCGATTTGCACCAAACTTTGCATGTAGCATCTGTGGACCCTCCTGACAAAAGGTTATTTAAAGAATTTTGATCGTCCACAAATCGGCCAAAATATAAAACAACAAATTCCTGCACATTGTTTTCAAAACAGACAGTCTTTCATATCTTGACCAAATACAGTCCGATTACCACAACACTTTTGCTAATTGTGTTCCGTGGCCCGATGAGGTTTTGTGCAAAATTTGGTGCAAATCGGCCAATAGGTGGCGCTCTGGTGGCAGTCTAATTAGTGTGAATGGAAGTAAATTGGAAAATCTTCAAATCCTCTTCAAAACTCATCGACTTTCAACCTCTTCTTGTCCCTCATACTTTGAGCTAGAGACACCATGTCAACTTTTAAAGAGTCAGAAGACCTTGAACTATTGGGCATGTATTCAGCTTCTACTTTTTGGAAAAATACATACGTGGGTTGGGTGCCTACCTGTATACTGGAAATGTAAGTAAGAGATAACGTTTATTTTTTTATTTATTACAGCTGACAAGACATCTAGGTGCACGCCCCCCGACGGCAGCATGCCCCGACGCGCGTGGACTGCGAGGGCCTGTTCATCGCTGCTTGCAGCTTTAATTAGGGCCCGAGCGACGACGAAGTCGTCCGTAGGACCCTATTGTAATCGCACTGTTTATTATTATTAGGGCTCGAGCGACAACGAAGTCGTCCGCGGAGGACCCTATTGAAATCGCGCTGATTATTATTATTACTCTTTTCCCGACTTTGTGTCCCAATTTCGGCCCTTTCCCAAATTTGAAAATGCTTCTAACTTTCCACATTCGTCCGGCCACATCCGAAATTCAATATTTTTTGGGTGGTTGCACATGGTCGATGCGATATGCTGAAATAGCGCTCCCTACAAATTTTCAAAAACCCCTCCCCATTGGGATCAGTTTATCGTAGGCAAACGAAATTTGGTACACACATGTATCATACCCAGACGCACAAAAAAGTCTCTTAATGTCATGGTAAAATCCCAACAGGAAGTCGGCCATTTTGTTTTGAATTTTTTGTTACGGCCATTTCCACAACTTAAATTTGAATGAACTCCTCCTAAGGATTTAGTCCGATCGACTTCAAAGTTGGTACAGATCATCCTGAGACAATGCTGATCAAAAGTTATTAAAAGCTTTTCTCTATGTCAAGGGGCGTGGCCGCTAGGGCATGACAAATTTTGGCGACTTTTCGTTTTCTTGCCATCGAATTTCCAGCTTCAAACTTGCTTGACATGATGATGGCTCCGCCCCGAACGCCCCGATATGTTAATATCCCACCTTACTCATAGCGCCCCCTGGTGGTAACAGGAAGTGACCAGTTTTTACTTTAACATGTACTAATGCCACAAACTTGACCGCATCAACTTCATTCTACTTCTAATGCATACAGAACAAGTTGGTGAAGCTACCTTATGAACGCTGTGAAGCTACGTCTAATGGTGTCCATGTGGCGGTGTGGTGACTATCGATCCCTCACCACTAAATACGTTTGGCTTTTTGATGGCTTCAACAACCTCATCTCCTCCTGAAGATTGATACACAGGTCAAGAATGGCGAGCTCTTACATCGGATAGGGGCATCGCCCATGGGGGGGGCAAAATACCTCTATAGCGCCCCCTTGAAATTTTCAAAAACCCCTCCCCATAGGGTTTTTTTTTTTTGAGTTGGAACATGAAAATTGGTACACATGTGTATGTTGTCCAGATGCACATTAAAGTCTCTGGCACAAATGGTCTACTCCAAACAGGAAGTCAGCCAATTTGATTTTGACTTGTCATTTTGGCGTGATACCCACATGTTGTATTTTGACGAACTAGTCCTAGGGATTTCATGCAATCGACTTCAAATTTTTTACAGATCATCCAGAGACCATGCTGATCAAAAGTTATTAAAAGCTTTTCTCTATGTCAATGGGTGTGGCTGCTATGGTGCCTCCCTCGCCACCAAATATGTTTGGCTTTTTGATGGCTTCAGCTACCTCATATCCTCATGAAAATTGACACACAGGTCAAGAATGGTGAGCTCTTGCGTCTGATAGGGGTATCGCCCATGGGGGGGGTGGAGGGGCAAACGCACCTGCCCACATCTGGTTACGCTCATGCCGCCCCCTTGTGGAAACAGGAAATGCCCTATTATACATTGACATTGTCCGATTTGCTCGAAACTTCATGTGTGATGATGGTCCACCCCTGAACGCACCTGCCCACATGTGGTTACGCCTGGTGGATGAATGAAACATTGCGTTTTTTCACTCCTGCCAGGTTTTTTCTCCCTTCTAGCTCCGCGCCACAGCCCCCACGTGCCTCAGGCCCCCGCGGTTACATGGGGGAGTGAGGGCCCGATCACAGCTGCTTGCAGCTTTAATTATTAGGGCCCGAGCAGGAGACCTGCGAGGTCCCTATTGTTTTTCGAATGATTATTATTAGGGACCGAGCCTAGAGGCAGAGGACTGCTCACAGAGCAGTAGAGACCCTATTGTTTTTGGTGCGTTTATTCTTTCTTCCTCCCGCCGCCTCTTTGAACTGGAATTTGACCACCTAAACATGCTCAAAAACTCACCAAAATTGGCACGCACATCAGAACCAGTGAAAAATTTTAGAAAACCAAAAAATTAACCCCTAAATTGCCAAGATGGGCTCTCTAGCGCCACCTAGGCACAAAAAAATGGCCGCCACGGCCCGTAGGAACGTCGTAGAAACATGAAGACCTAAAAATCACGCGCTGACACCCCTGACCTAAATCCAACAGGAAGTAAGGTATTTGCCCTTTCAAAGTAAGATTTTGCCTT
>NC_065521.1:4047451-4049730 GCF_006386435.1 Epinephelus moara | reverse complement strand
GTAAACCCAACAGGAAGTCGGCCATTTTGATTGAATTTTTGACAAGTTTGAACGAACTCCTCCTAAGGATTTTGTCCGATCGACTTTAAAGTTGGTACAGATCATCATGAGAACATGCTGATCAAAAGTTATGAAAAGCTTTTCTCTATGTCAAGGGGCGTGGCCGCTATGGTGTGACAAAGTTTAGCGACTTTTCGTTTTCTCGCCATCGAATTTTGAACGGACCTCACGCCCACATACTTGATCTCAGCAGCTTCAAACTTGCTGGACATGATGATGGCTCCGCTTTGAACGGCCAGATATATTAATATCCCACCTTACTCATAGCGCCCCCCGGTGGTAACAGGAAGTGACCAGTCTTTACTTTAACATGTACTGATGACACAAACTTGACCGCATCAACTTCATTCCACTTCTAATGCATGCAGAACAAGTTGGTTAAGCTACCTTATCAACACTGTGAAGCTACGTCTAATGGTGTCAATGTGGCGGCGTGGCGTCTATCGATCCCTCGCCACTAAATACTTTTGGCTTTTTGATGGCTTCAGCGACCTCATATCCTCACGAAAATTGATACACAGGTCAAGAATGGCGAGCTCTTGCATCTGATAGGGGCGTTGCCCATGGGCAGGGGACAAAATGCCTCTATAGCGCCCCCTTGAAATTTTCAAAAAACCCTCCCCATAGGGTTTTTTTTGGAGTAGGAAGATGAAAATGTGTGCATATGTGTAAGTTGCCCAGATGCACAAAAAATTCGTCTATTGCCGTAATCCCTATAGTCATATGAGTAGGTAGGCCTACATTAACTTTAATTGTCAGTTCCTGCTGTTTTGGGATCGGTGGGACAGAGCTGCCTACTGCTCAGCGCACAAAATGGAGGTTTATTAGCAGCCGGCCTGTTTTAGTAACCAGGTCTAAAAAAATTTAATAAATAAATGCTGGCCTCTTTTATAAACCGGACGTGTTTATTTGCCGTTTTGGCATTTATAGAGCGCTGGACCCGGATTACACACACACACAGACACAGAGAGCACATCCACACACACATCATCCAGGCACATGCGCACACAGACACAGAGAGCACATCCACACACACATCATCCAGGCACATGCGCAGTTGCGCACTCTCAGCTGATTGTAAACAGATAACATGGCGACAAGACACAACTTCAGTGTTCATTTAAAGCTAGAAGTTTTGAAATATTCCGAACAAATGTCGGGGCATATGACGCCTGGTTGACAGAGGATGGCAACAAAACCTTCACAAAAGGAGGGAACATACGAGCAGCTGACAAACGCAAGATAACGTCTTACCGGCGACAGAAGTCCGACTCCAGTTTCAGTAATTTCCTCTTTCGTTGTTGTCATGATTGCCCAGTAGTACCTGGACAACCGAGCCGTGGCGGCACGCAGGTATGTGGCGTGTCAGAGGAGAAACGAGCCGTTAACATTTCTCTTTGTGTTAGGAACGGTGTTAGGCTGACCAAACATCCTCTTTTGCCCGGACATGTCCACGTTTCACGTCCTGTCCGGGGCGTCCGGGGTTTTTATATAAACTGATAATGTCCGGTTTTCCGTGTGTTTGTTTGTGTGTGTTAGAGTGCGGCACGGGCCGCATATTTCTGTCCGAACCCGAACCGAGCCCGACATTATTTAATGACCAAAGCACTGAGTTTGTGTCACAAAGTTGTTAAAGCTACAGGCTCCCCTATGGACAAATATCTCCATATTGTCCAGTTGACACTCCATCAAACTTTGTATGACAAGACCAGCCACTTCACCTTTGCATACCCGGACAACTGTAGCCTAATTATGCATGCCTGACAGGGACTTAGTCACCATATACATTGAGGGGGACATGCCCCCCCCCCCCAATGCCATCTCCATATTGTCCAGTTGACACTCCATCAAACTTTGTATGATAAGACCAGCCACTTCACCTTTGTGCACCCAGACAACTGTAGCCTAATTATGCATGCTGACAGGGCTGTAGTCACCATATACATTGAGGGGGACATGTGTGCCCCCCAATGCCCAAAATGCTCCCCCCAATATATAACTGAAACTGAAAAACAACAACAAACTTTGTTTACTGCAAACAAAGTGGCAAATATTATCTTGGAGGACATCATTGCACTTGGTTGACTATTTTTCTATGATCTTAGATGTAAATATTGCATGTTTCTTTCAGATAAAACACATTTTTGACTTGTGAATGAGTCAATGGAATTTCTTGCAATAATGAAAAAATACTGGCAATCATGTCCGCCTGGCACAAA
>NC_065521.1:4034942-4045500 GCF_006386435.1 Epinephelus moara | reverse complement strand
AAAAACACCAAAAACTATTTTTACTGTTAAAGTAAAGTTTGTTACTGTAAATAATACAGTACTTTATTTGTAATACTATATAGAAAATATACATTTTTACTGTAAAGACAAGTTTACATAAATATTTCTGCTGTTAAAATTTAAAAAAAATACAGTATTTGTATTTTCAAATTTGGCTGTGATTTTTTTTTTCTTTTATTGAAAGCTTCCTTCAAATAGTAGCCTGCCCCTATTTGTAGCCTGGTCCCAAATTATTTTTTTGTTAATAGTAGCCCCAGCTACTATTTGAGGAAGTATGGTATGTATGTAACATACAGTCACTGGCCACTTTGTGTACAACTGTGTGTGTCCAGTAGAACGACTATACCATGATTTTTTCCCCGAAGCTTATAAATTTTCAATTATTGTTGACATCGTCTGGAAAGTGATGATTCTACTTTGTTTATTATTGAGGTCATAGTCAATGGTGGTGGTGTACTGGGGTGGTCTCCTGATTTTGTGTAACTGAGGGGGACAAAATATTAGGAACACTTTTAAATATATTGCACTCCAGTACACCAACACCACCCACTACGACCTCAACAATAAAGTAGAATAATCACTTTTCTGACAAAAGATGAAAATGTAAAAGTTTTGTAAACGTAGAATGTGTGGCAGAGCTGTTGTATTGGATTGTATTAGATTGCACAGGTGTACCGAATAAAGTGGCCAGTAAGCCCCACATTTACACCACCAATCCATGCCTGCTCTGGGTCTCCCCGCAGCCCCTGGTTGCTCGGCAGCCTCAGCCCCTGAGACCATGCTGATCAACTGTTATTAAAAGCTTTTCTCTATGTCAAGGGGTGTGGCCGCTATGGCGCCGCCCTCGCCACCAAATACGTTTGGCTTTTTTGATGGCTTCAGCGACCTTATATCCTCACGAAATTGATACACAGGTCAAGAATGGTGAGCTCTTACATCTGATAGGGGCGTCGCCCATGGGGGGGACAAAATGCCTCTATAGCGCCCACTTGAAATGTTCAAAAACCCCTCCCCATAGGGGTTTTCTTGGAGTAGGAAGATGAAACGTCACACCATGTCAGGGTTAACTTACTCTGAGTTTTCACATAACCGCTTCAGTGATGCGGCCCCCCGCGGTGGCGCGAGAGAACGAGGGCCCGATCACAGCTGCTTGCAGCTTTAATTATTATTGTTATTGTTATTTATCGCCGTCTCTTGTATTTTTGAACTTATTTGCATGCCTAGTTATTTAAGTTTTTTAATTTTGTTGCTAATTTCCTTGACTGCTGTAACACTGGAATATCTCAATTATGGGATCAATAAAGATGTATCTTATCTTATCTTATCTTATCTTACTATGCTCGTGACCCCTTAGCTCAGGGAGGGAATGTTAGTCTCACATTGATGGCTGATTCTGTGCTTCCAGATCCTGATGTCCCAGAGGCTGGGTTGTAAGGTGAAAGGGACGCTAAAGCACCAGATGACTCCGTGATGTGTGGTAGGCTAAAGAATTCTGAGTCCTTGGGTCATTTGGATAGATTGCTGGGTCATGTAACTGTTTCACAAAGAGCTAAGTTGTCTGAGTTGATAAGGAGGTTCTTGGTTTTGTTTGGTGATGTACCATCACGGAAAAACCTTATTGAAAATGACAATGATGTCGGAGATATTAAGTTCAAGGATAATGTTGTGGCGGATGCCCTTTCCCTCGCCCCGGTGGGGTAGTGTTGTCTTTGACCCGCATCTTGACTGGCAGTGTACAGCCTTGTTGTTTTTTTTTGTTTTGTTTTATGTGTACCTGTTAGCAGTTAGCACCTGTTAGCATTTGTAACTGTCTTGTGGAACTTGTGGTTCCCTTCTGGGCCCCCGTCTTAAGGGGGAGGGTGTGATGATCCCTGTGTCATCTAGAGGTGTGTCTGCTGTGAGTTTGTCAGGCCTGTCTCTCCCAAGCTGACTTGATTGCAACTCAGTGCACCTGGGCCCAATAAACTGAAGGTGATAAAAGCTGTGTTCATTCATTCACTCACTCTGCTTCTCCCTACAGGCAACCACTCTGGTCTGGTTTGATAATGTTTTAGTTTCTTTGCTTTGATGCACTCTCCAACACTTACACATACACACTCTCCCACACCCATCATTCAGTACTCACACATAGTACTGATATCACTGACATTCACACCCCATATGTTATTCTTATTTAGTTATTTGCTATTTTGGTCTAATTTGGTTTGATTTGCTTCTAATAAAATATCTTGTTAACCGTTCATCATGGTGTGTCTCCCTTTTGTTATGGCCACTTGAGCCAGGTTGTAACACTGAGCTAAACTGTTTGTCATTTTTGTAAGTGTAAGTGACAAAATTAAGAAAATTAAAACAATAAGGCTGTAAATATTAGGAGAGCAAATTTAGTTAAACATATTAAATCAATACATGAACTCAATTTCACACCAACCAGAGGTGTAATGGAAGTGAGAGTATTTAGTCGTGACTAGAGTTGAATCAGTTGTCGGTTCTGCCAGTCTGGTTCAGTGTACAGGCTTACACCGCTTTGATTTTATGCAAGCAGTGTGAACCAGTATTTGTCATTAATTTGCTGTTTGTTCCGGCAAATTAAAAAGTAGCCTACATCAGCAACCTGTGCTAACGGTGTCACTGTGCTTGTACTTGTATTGCAAGTTTGATGATGATGTGACAAGCAATGTGAAAACGTGTTGGTGCATTGCCCAGATTTCAATTTGGTTCAGTGTCTTGCTCAAGGATGCTTTGACATGTAGACTGGAGGAGCTGGGGACTGAACCTCAGATCTTTCGACTGGTGGACAACCAGCTCTACCTCTGAGCCACAGCCGGCCAAAGTGCCACAATAGTCGAGGAACAGCTGATACATGAGGTTAAGATGAGGAATTATCTACCCGATACCTTCTTATTTCACAACTAAAACCAAAATAATGTGGAGACTGGCTGGAGGGAGATCGCCAGTGAGCCCACTATCACTAATAACAACATACTTGCTGTTAGCTATATTGTATGTCATTTCCAGTAAATATCACAAAATAAAGCGTATGTTCTGTTTAAACAATGCAAACATAGGAAGTATTCACCCATCTTTTACGTTTACGGTTACGTCTCTACTCTGATGTTGATCACACAGCTGATAAGTAAGAGGTTTATTTGCATGCCGTTTGTTAGGGTTGGGTCGGTTCTCGGTAATACCAATTCGGTCCGGTACTCCGTCTTGGACCGGGTTTTATTTTTTGAGACCGACCGGACCACATACTCGGGCAGAACGTACGCGGAGCGGACACCGCGGAGGTCCGCCCGGTAAAAGTGGATGTCTGCAAGCCCTGTGCGCGCAAAGCACAACCGCGCGGACTTCGCTCCGCGCACCAGTGTCGAACACAAAAGACTGTTCGGCATGTATTTTTCACATCGCAGGGATTTTTCACTGACATTTTTACACGTAGTCCACTCCGCTTATAGTAAGCCCGAGTCTGTGAGCACCTGTGTCTGCCTCTTCAGCAAGCAGGAGAGAGAGGGGGGTGGGGTGGGGACTGAGCTAGGAGCTGCGAGTGCGCATGCGCCTCTACTGTAGCCTGGAGTTTGTTTAATAGTGACGGGGAGTCGCTAATGGCGGACAATTTAGTCTCGACGAAATCAAGGAATGCGCCACTATGGCAACACTTTGGCTTTGAGCCAGACGAAGGAGGCAACCCTTGTTTGCACTGATTGAGTAAGCTGCAAAATTTATTTGTAAGGAATAAAAGAAACAACTTGTTACTGTCACTCTGTTGTCCTAAGGTCGTTTTTTATTTTAAATAAGTCAATTGCGCCCCCAAGTGACGAAAATCTGGTATTACCAAGTTGATGCGGTTTTTTACAAAAACCGGACCTTTTTTTTTTTTCTCATACCGACCCAACCCTATCATTTGTTTACATGACATAATAGAAGTGTACATCAACAGATTTAGTGTGGAAATAGAGCAACTGATGTTACGCAATGCAAAAATCTGTGGTGGTAATAGTCCAACGCTTGTTTTCAGTTGGGACACGGTGTCATTATGTTCAGCTCGGGAGCAGCTCTTCAGTCAAGTGTGACACCAGGTGGTAAAATTTGGTATGCAGGCCTGGTCCGGTGTTTGGCTAAATACCAAATGGTTCGAACATTTTTACACTGGCCCAGCCCTGGCACTGACTACAGCTTTACACTCAACAACCACTTTATTAGGAACACCTGTTTAGCTGCTTCTTAATGAAAATGGTCAATCAGCTAATCACGTGGCAGCAACTCAACGCATTTAGGCATGTCGACATGGTCGAGATGACCTGCTGAAGTTCAAACCGAGCATCAGAATGGGGAAGAAAGTTGATTTAAGTGGCTTTGAATGTGGAATGGCTGACAGACAGGCTGGTCTGAGAATTTCAGAAACTGCTGATCCACTGGGATTTTCACGCACAACCATCTCTAGGGTTTACAGAGCATGGTCTGCAGAATAGAAAATATTCAGTGAGCAGCAGTTTTCCTGACAAAAAAATACCTTGTTAATGCCAGAGGTGAGAGGAGAATGGCCAGATTGGTTCAAGATGATATAAAGGTGACAGTAACTCAAAAAACACTCATTACAACCAAGGTATGCAGAAGACCATCTCTGAACCAGCAACATGTCGAAACTTGAAGCAGATGGGCTACAGCAGCAGAAGACCACACCGGGTGTCACTCCTGTCAGCTAAGAACAGGAAACTGAGGCTACAATTTGCACAGGTTCACCAAAATTGGACAACAGAAGACTGGAAAAACATTGTCTGGCTTGATGACATTCAGATGGTAGGGTCAGAATTTGGCATAAACAACATGAAATCATGGATCCATCCTGCCTTGTATCAACACTTCACGGTGGTGGTGGTGGTGGTGGTGGTGGTGTAATGGTGTGGAGGATATTTTCTTGGCACACTATGGGCCCCTTAGTACCACTTTAGTTAAACGCCACAGCCTACCTGAGTATTGTTGCCAACCATTTTCATCCCTTTATGACCACAGTGTACCCATCTTCTGATGGCTACTTCCAGCAGGAAAATGCACCATGTCACAAAGCTCAAATCATCTCAAACTGGTTTCTTGAACATGACAATGAGTTCACTGTACGCCAATAACCTCCACAGTCACCTTTGGAATGTGGTGGAACAGGAGATTTGCATCATGGATGTGTAGCCGACAAATCTGCAGCAACTGCATGATGCTATCATGTCAATATGGACCAAAAT
This sequence comes from Epinephelus moara, assembly GCF_006386435.1. Classification (NCBI taxonomy): domain Eukaryota; kingdom Metazoa; phylum Chordata; class Actinopteri; order Perciformes; family Serranidae; genus Epinephelus; species Epinephelus moara. The sequence continues at coordinate 4,040,245 of NC_065521.1, read as the reverse complement.
CTCTTGGGAATCCTTCCAGCACCTTGGCACCTATGCCAACAAGGATTAAAGCAGTTCTGAGGGCAGAAGGGGGTCCAACCCAACACTAGCAAGGTGTACCAAATAAAGTGGCCAGTAAGTGTACAGTATGTAACAGAATTAATGGAAACACAAAGTCTTACAAAATGAATTAGATATTCATATGAATAAATACATAACCACAGAATTTTGAAAGTCTTAATATTATGAAACGTTATCTACGCTTGCTTCTTTTCACAATGAGTTTATTGTAAGTCTTTTTATTATCAATTTCAGCATTTAAAAAAAAATTAATTAATCTTTTTTTTTTTCTTCCAAAGTTTGGTTTTTATTTGGACTGGGGGCTGGGAAGGTGTCAGTTTGCCTCCTGGACACTATTGAGGTGACGTTGAGCAAGGCACCAATCCCCCAACTGCTCAGGTTGCCATCCTGTGAGGCAGCCCCCTCACTCTGACATCTCTCCATACATTAATACATGTGTATAGGTCCTGTGTGTGCATGTGTGTATTTCAGGCTTGTGTGTGAATCTATACAACAACAGAGTGGAAAAAAATGAATTTACTTATTAATAAAGTATACCTTCTAATTGTTATTCAAAGTCTGTATTCATAGCCTGACATCATTTCACTATTTACTTTTCCCAGTGACCATTTTATTTTATAACAGCATAGATTTTGTCTCTATTTATCAATATGGTGATTTATTTATCGACGCTAATATTTTTATTTATTGTATTTTCTTAGGCCTAATTGTTTACTCTTTTAGTCTCCATAGTATGAGCATTCAGAAGCCAGTATCAAGGGGAGGTTCCAATGTCTCAAGCCGATGTGGAGGCTTCGCAATGTGAAATAAAGGTCAACCTGACTGTTGTCAACAATGACAGACTGGAATCAGTTTAGGTGCATATTTTCCATTTCCATTCAAATGTTTCTCCAAAGCAACAAAACAATATCAGAATACAGTATGTTGCAGTGCGTAGCTCTACATATACCTCCAAGACACAGTTCTCACACAGATGCAAAAGCTGCTTACAATGTCATTAACCCCCCCCCCGCGCCTACTGCTGGCCTCCCACTGAGTCCTGACACATATCAATGGCATTACCTCGGGCTGCCAGGACCCCATACGGTCACTAATGCCCTGACAACAACATTCAAAGAACAGAAAGGATCACAGTGTCTACATGAATAGTCAGGCCATTTCAACTCACAAGTGCCCTGCATTTATAAAAGTGAAACACTGATCTAAAGCAGGGGTGAATGTAGTTTTAAATTCTTGCCGGTACAATTACCAAAACCTTCATTGCTTCATATTTTTCACCTCTCCTCACCTCATGCATTTTTAAAAAGCAAAGTCAAAAACATGTATAGTAAAAATATTTGTGTTAATGTTTAGGGTGCTGGCATGTATGAAACCTTAATGAACACTTAAAACCATGCATGTCATTTTTTTTCTTTTTCTCTTTTCCTCTTTACCTATTTTTTGTTGTAAAAAAGTTTGATCAACATCCGCAATAAACTATAAACTATTTAAATATTTAAATATTTACTATTTAAATCACGCTTACAGCGTTTGAGCCAACCACAAGAATGTGTGGAATTTCGTGTGGAATTAACCCTAACCCGGCCTCTCTTTCTCTCTCTCTCTCTCTCTCTCTCTCACACTCTTTCTTGTGTGTGTGTGTGTTCATCTCTCTGGCACTCTGGTTAGATACCACTGACTAATATGTATATAAACACACACATATGTATACATTGCATTTGTCAAACGGGGTGTTTTATTTTGAAATTTGTTTTATTCTGAAAATTGACCGGATGCTGTTGTTTACAAGGTATTTTGAATTTTGAAACCTGTTTTATTGACTTGTTCGTAATAAATTACGTTTTTTGGACTATAAACATTTATCTCAGCATTGCAAGTTACTGATAACGAGAGTCAAGACTCAAGCCAGCAGCAGCCACATGTAGAAAAGTGGATATACACTGAATGTCTATACTTATGAGAAATGGACAACTAAACATTTCCTGCAATTAAACTGGTAAACTGGTTGATAAACAGTGTGCTGTGAGATCTGCCGCTGCGCACCTCACAACCGTGCGCAATAGTCGCGCATAATGACCGCTCCTCGTCGGTAAACTGCACGTCTTTCATGTTTGTCTCACTGACAGGTGGAGAGCATTAGCTACGAGCCGTTCCGCCACTGACTGCTCTTGTCCTGTCCTCTCCCTCTTCTTTCTCTCCTGTCCTCTCTGACTATCACTAAACTCTGAGCTTAATCATTAGCTTTTAGCTTAGCAGCACTCGTAATTGAGTAGGCTTTTGAACAATGCAGGAGAAATGTTGCAGACAGTTTATATTATCAGCCTGGGCCTGGGGCTTGTTGTAACAGTAAATGGGATGTGTTGTAACTTGTGTAAGTTAAACTGTGTCTGTGTGAGTGTAGGCTACATCTTACCCCGCAAAGCGCGATGTGGGCAGCCGGGTCCAGCCTAGTCCCGCCCGTTGGAAAGAGTGTGGGATATACCACTACTAGGAATGGGAGGGGGGGACTAAATCTTTTAAGATTTAAATAGCACATTATTGCGCGATTATAATGAGCACCGCTTACGTTGTGCTTTAAATAAATACTACTGCATTGTTCAAAAACTATTAATTGTGTCTCAAATTATTCTAGGGGGGGACAGCTTTACTGGAGAGGGGGTCATGTCCCCTTCTGTCCCCCCCGGTATTTCCGCCTGTGATTCCTTGTGTTTATTATTATAAGATAAGATACACCTTTATTGATCCCATAATTGAGAAATTCCAGTGTTACAGCAGTCAAGGAAATAATAATAATTAATAAGGGTGCCTGCTGTGCAACAGGGGGGCACAACCTATTACTCACAGCAAAGCAACTATATATAATTCCTCACCTTTATTCTTATTTTTCATCAAACGTGAAAATTTAGCTGGAAACTGATCCCAAAGCCTTGGCAACACATAGGCAAAAAGAAAACATCAAAACCTGCAGAAAATTCGTGAATGGTGTACTATGACTTTTTTTTCAGAGTTTTGCCAAGCCGTCTTTACAGAATTCGGAAGACGGAAAATTTCCCATTCAAAGTGATTGGAGATCACCAAGAAACCGATGTGAACAGAGCTAAAATCACTCCTCTTTGAGGCCACACCAAATCGCCATATTTTGACATAGAAAAATGATTTAAAGTTTAACAGCTCATTAGATTCTGGATTTTTTTGGGCTAAATCTCTTTTTTTTTAATATCTAATTTTTAAGAAATCGCAGTTTATATTTCATGATGTTTTTCTGACATTTCAGATTTTATAATGGGTCACTATGGGAGAGAGTGAGAGTGGTGACATCATTGCTTGAGTGTGGAGGAACTGGAAGATGTTCTTAAGAATTCTGGAACAACTTGCTCTCATTGCCACAATTTTCACTCTACATACACAATTTACATCAAAACGTTGGAAAATTTGTGCTGTGAATTTGTGAATTTTGAAGATTTTCCTTGAAAACAGCTTGGGGCACCAGATTTCTAACCTGTGACCATGATCACATTTTTGAGACCACAAACATAAAGAAGCTATCTATGTGTTTGGGAGAATGTTCTCTCTCTGGTGGTATCCTCATATTTATGATTGGACCCACAGTTTTGGCAGGAAAAGGAGGACTTTTAGAGGTTTGTCATGCAGACATGACAAGAGCAGAGTCTCCATTTTAAACAGCATGTTAACATTATATATCAGTGTTAGCTGTCTGTCATGTGCTATTACAACCTTTACTACTGATACTATTGTTGCTACTTTTGGTTTTATGAATGTTAAATACATACAATATTATACACGTAGTATGCAGTACCTGGAGAACGCAGTACCTGCGGGATGTAGTACCTCAGTACTCGGTGGCGGTAGCAGGCACCTGTCAAAATTTCTGGTGAAATTTTCCAGTTACTTATACTACTGGTGCTAGATTTGGGATTGTGACTGTTAATTACACATTGTAATGTGTTGTAACATCATACACAGAGAGTGCTCAGTACTTGTAGTACATGTAGTATGCAGCATGAATTCATACAAATTAAACCCCTTTCCATTTTTCCAACTATTCCTACTACTTGACCTCCTTACACATTTAAGTCAGCATTGCAGTGAAGCTTTTTAAAATCCCTTCAAATATTGCACATCCTTTATACATTTATGTTATTATTCAATGTTTAAAGCCATCATTGTAGTGTAGTGTCAGCTTTTCAAGAACCTTGGAATATTCCACATCATTCAACTTTTTATTTACATTCATACTAATCAAACCTATTCACACTTCAACTATTCCAACTACTTCACCTTCTTCTTACACATTTCAGTCAGCATTGCAGTGTCGCGTCAGCTTTTCAAATGACTGGAAAAAATTCCACATTATGAGTATCATTCACCTTTTCAATGACATTCATACTAAGTAGACCCCTCTCAACTCTTTCAACTATTGCTATCACTTTACCTTATTCTTTTACATTTAAGCCAAAACCTTGAGATATTCCACATTATGAGTATCATTCAACTATTCAGTGAGATTCATACACATTTAAAGTGAACATTGCAGCAGGGCGTCGGTGGCTTAGTGGTAGAGCAGGTGCCCCATGTACAAGGCTGTTGCCACAGCAGCCCGGGTTCGACTCCAGCCTGTCGCCCTTTGCTGCATGTCACTCCCTCTCTCTCTCCTCCCTTCACACTTGTCTGTCCTATCAATAAAGGCTAAAAAATGCCCCAAAAAATATTTAAAAAAAAAAGTGAACATTGCAGTGTAAGTGTCAGCTATTCGGCATTGAGCATTCACACCCACAATTTCTTCAGAAATTGTCTTCTCTTGTTTTTTTAAAAATCTTGTTAATCCATTTTAACCCTTTACACTTTCTGTATATGTATATCAGATTTTTTGTAACCCTTTACAATTGCATCTAGGTTAGTCCTGTTTTTAATCTTTATGCTCTGTTTCAAACAGAGCCATAGTTTCTTTAATCTCATATCCTTAAAATAATATGTCTTACAGTATGTTGTATTTTATTTGGAGGAATGCAATATTAGGCAACATTGTGTATATTCTCTTTATTTCTGCCAGATTAGTTATCTCATGCAAATAGCACCTTTGGTGCTCCACCTCCATGAGTAGTCTATAGCCCCTTTTACACTGCCAGATTTTCCGCGAATGTTGGGCTGTTTTGCCGGCAAGCTGCGAGCGTTTAGACACACAGAGCCGGATTGGCGAGTTGATCCGAGGTGCCCAATTTTCC
>NC_065521.1:4018994-4033200 GCF_006386435.1 Epinephelus moara | reverse complement strand
AAGAAAGTTCGCTCCTTGGTACAACTCTCAAACCCCTAAGTTAAAACAAATATCGCAAAAATTTGAAAGGAATTGCAGATTAACCAAACTGGAAGAATCTCGTTTAGTCTGGGCAGACAGTCTCAAAACGTATAAGAGGGGCCTCCGCAATGCCAGAGCAAACTATTACTCAGCATTAATAGAAGAAAATAAGAACAACCCCAGGTTCTTTTCAACACTGCAGCCAGGCTGACTGAGAGTCACAGCTCTATTGAGCTTTGTATTCCTTTAGCCCTTAGCAGTGTTGGGATTCACAGGACCACAGATTATTTGTCATTTGGTAAAATCTAAACTGGAGATTTAAAAGCTTCCTTCTCTGCATGCTCTTTGTTCTCCAAACAAAGACAGCTATTTGACACCCATCTCCAGGATGTCTCACCTCACACCTCAGTGAGACGCAAGTCTCACAACTTGATTGGACAGGACTTTTACAGTGACATGTGACTCTGTGATGTCACAGGCACCTGTAGAAGGTCTGCTCCCTTCAGACAAATCAGTTTCTTACTCGGGAACTGCGGAGCAGCCCACACCTCTTTCCTGGTGGGCCTGGAACAGCCCAGATGCTCAGGCCCTTGCTCCTTGCCCTGAACCATCAAAGGTGGGGCAATTGCTCACAGACTCTTTTTCCTGGACCACGACTTGCCCATGCTCAAGGCTGAGGCAAGCCTGAACCAAAGAAGTTAGACTTGCAAGCACAAGGTTTGCAACTAGCTTTCCAGTAACAAGGAACTAGGTAAGTTAGCACCCAGTGTCTAACTCTGTTTGTGCACCTACAGAGTGGTGTCTCCAACACAGTTCTGAGCAGTACAGGGGCGCCGCAAGGAACTGTGCTGGCCCCGTTCCTGTTCATTATTTACACGGCGGACTTCCAGTACAACACCAGCAGCTGCTTCCTACAGAAATTCTCAGATGACACGGTTGTTGTGGGCCTAATTAAGGGAGGCATAGAGGAGGAGTACAGGAGAACAGTCAACGATGTCTGGAGTGAGGACAATCATCTACAATTAAATACATCCAAAACAAAAGAAATGGTTGTTGATTTTAGGAAGGGGAGGAGGACTCAACCAGCACCCATCACCATCTGGAGCACTGAGGCGGAGAGGGTTTTCAACCACATATATCTTGGAGTGCAGCTTGACAGTAAGCTGGACTGGAAGTGCCAACTGGTGGCGGTGTACAAGAAGGGGCAGAGCCGGCTTTATTTTCTAAGAGGCTCAAATCTTTAACATCTGCAAACCCCTGCTTCACAGCGTCTTCCACACCATTGTGGCCAGCGCTCTGTTCTTTTCTGTGGCCTACTGGGGAGCAGGTGCCCGTTCAGCAGAGGTGAACAGTGTAAACAAACTTATCAAAAAGGAAGGCTCTGTTGTTGGATCTGTCCTTGATTCAGTTCAGCAGGTGGCAGAGAAGAGGATGCTCGCCAAACTGAGGTCAATAATGGCCAATCCAGCACATCCACTCTATGCTCTGGAGGTGATTAACTGCAGCACCTTCAGCAACAGGCTGCTGGCACCAAGGTGCAAGTCTGAGCGCAGCAGGAAATCATTCCTACCAGCTGCTATTAAACTGTACAATGCATAATCACCAGCTGAGTGACAAGATCACACAAGGGACTCTTTTTTTTTTTTTTTATCAATTTTTAACTTATTTNACATAGACTCATTAACAAATAGGCTTTCAACAGAGCTACACCCAACCAGGCATCTCAAAGTTCCCGCTTCTTTTCCTTTGTCTTTGTCCTGACCACTCGGTCAGACAAAGACCTCCCCCGACCTGAAGCCAGCTTTGATTCAGCCATTTTGTAGTTCTCTGTTGTCAGCGATTTTGTTTTGTAGGCCAAACGGCTCTTTGATCACCACACCCGCCTTTGTCTGTAGGCCAAACGGCTCTTTGATCACCACACCCGCCTTTGTCTTTCTCTTTTCTCTCTCACACACACGCACGCATGCACGCACACACGAACGCACGCACGCATGCGCACACACACACACACACACACACAGATACACACCAAGCTTGTATATAGTTAGTTAGAATCTGTGTGTTTTGGTTTGCTTTGCTACTTTGTGAATAAATATAATTCTTTGGAATCATACCTGCTGTCTGTTTAATGTTGCACAAGAGTGAATGAATAGTCAACCTCTGCTGCTTCAAGAACTCTGAAATCCTTCAGGCTTTACTGTTAATTTTGGTTATTGTCGTTAATTTAATTATTAATTAAAACTACAAATTAGTAGTTTAGCGTATTTTATGAGACTGATATCTTTAACTGGCTATCATTTTCCCTTTAAGGGAATGGTGCCCCACGAGGTGATTTAATGTTAATTAAGTCACATTATTTAACATGATTATTGATTATTATTAATAATTAATTATTTCCGATAGCCAATTGACCCCAACATAATTGGTGCCTCCGTGTGATGCCCTAATATGTTGATCACAACATATTTGGTGCCGCCGTGTGAGACCCAAAATTATGTTCCCAACATATTTGGTGCCTCCGTGTGAAGCTCGAATTTAAATCCCTACAGCAGTAATGTTTTTAGAGCTTTTTTAATGATAAAATTCTAACTATTAGAGGCAAAATTCATGACCTCTTGTCCTCAGATAGTACCTATCTGCCCTCAAACACAGCTGTAAGACCTAATATATATTTAGACTGCTTCTCCCCGATTTCTCTTCAACAATTGCCCGCAGTGATTTCTTCATCTAAATCATCAACCTGTCTCTTAGACCCCATCCCAACTAGGCTACTTAAGGAAGTCTTACCTTTAGTTAACACTCATATATTAGACATGATCAATATATCTTTAACAGGCTATGTACCACAGTCCTTTAAGGTAGCTGTAATTAAACCTCTTCTAAAAAAAAGCCCACCCTGGATCCTGAGGTGCCAACTATAGACCAATATCTAATCTTCCTTTTCTTTCAAAGATCCTTGAGAAAGTAGTCACAGACCAGCTGTGTGACTTTCTCCATGATAACAGTTTACTAGTCCATACCCATTGCCCGCCCCCCCCCACCCCACCCCCTAAAAAAATCTTAAACTTTAAAGCATTGTATGTAATGTGAATTAACCACCGCCAATTCCATGAAGTACATAACAGAGATGTGTACATTGTTATCATGTGCATAGTTTAAAGTTTAGCATCTAGTGTTCTGTTAGCTGTATTGCATTATAGCCTACCTGTAGATTTTGTGAAGTCGTCAAGCATGGTAATTATGTATGTGTCAAGATTTCTTTGTAGACAACATTATTCATCTCTCTACGTTTGGTGCTGTCTTCCTCATTGATTGGCAAGATTCTGAGTTGAGTAGGGTTGCCAACTCTGCTTGCTGCCATATAGAATTGTCCATGTAAAAAGAAGTCTTTCACAGAGTACACACCCACTCTTGACAGTGACTGACCTTGTGACTTGTTGACAGTCATGGCAAAGCAAGGTCTTACAGGAAACTGCTTGCGAGACAGAGTGAAGGGGAAAATATTGTCTGAAGGTGAGATACGAATTCTTGGGATGCATATCGGGGTGTCGGTGTGAATCCCAGACACCAGCTCTGCTACCAAAACATGAGGGAGGACTTGCTTCAGGATGTACCGTGAGCCATTACAGTGGCCATATATTGGATCAAAATTCCGTAGTAGCATTATGATCATACCAACCTTCAGTGACAGGCGATGTGGTGGCATGCCTGATGGACAAAGTGTGTTGAGGAATTTCACTGGGTACTGATGGCTCTCATCTGGCTCCACACTATCCACACTGTGGAGAATGTGCTCCTCACCTGGGAATTTGTTGGCAATGTATTGATTGACGGCGTCCACTTCAGCATTGGTGGGGCACAGGATTGCCCTTTCATACAGCCATTGATGGTCATACATATGCCTCAAGGTCCTCAAATACACAGTTGACCAATTCCTGCAGAGTTGTTCCTGGCATGAGAAAGCGCTCCAACACAGTGATAGCAAATTCTCCCTTATCCTGAACTGTAGGTATCTTCCCATCTCCCAGATCAAGGAGGAATTTGCAGAACAAAGCCTCATCTGCCATGGCTGCTGCCGCACATTCAATGCGCATGTTGATTGTGAGTTGCATGATTGTAACATGGTTCCAGAGATGGGAGCTCTTCAAGCATCGTGAAATGATCTGAGGCCGTGTGCCATGGTGAACGGCTGGTAAGATCAGGCGCCAGTCTCCACTGAAGATGGTGGTAATAACAGACGCAAGGCTATTGATATGATTAATCTCAAGTACATTACTTCATCTGTTTTTGTTTTCATATATTTATTTCATGGAAGAATAGCTTTCACACTTGGCAGCAGTTACTGTACCTGGGGTGCACGACATATAAAAGTAGAAATATATGTCGAAATCCATAGTATGACAATATATTGTACATATTTAAATTGTATAATTGTTAATAAAGTCCTACCTCCAAATGGAGAATCATGTTGCCTGAGCCACCGGAATGTGTGGTCTGCAGCTTCAACAGCACGGCGATCCATCATGGAGACCTCATCAATGACCAACAGGGAGCACATACGGATGAGTTGTTCTGTACTGTCATTTTCGCTGATAGCACACGTGGACTCCTCTGTGAGTATAATGGGGCACTTGGTGCGGCTGTGAAAGGTGGTTCCCTTTGGAAGTAATATTGCAGCAATTCCACTTGAGGCTGTTGCAAGGCTACTTTTCCATCAGCATGCACAGTTGTAAGGATGTAGGTAAGTGTGAAGGTCTTTCCAGTACCACCACTTGCATCAAGGCCAATAAGCTGGCCACAGTCAAGCCTGACACTTTCCAGGACACAGTCTGCTACGGCTCTCTGATTCAGAAGGTGGTGTGTCTCTTGAATATAACTCTGCAGCTCGGTAACATTGCATTCTGTTTCATGTCTGATGTCCTGGGGGATCCGTGGTTGAATGAGAGCAGGATTTGGCAGCTTCTCCATCATTATTGAAGGTGATGATTTGCTCTCCTTCCAAATGGATTGCTAACTGTTCAACAGGTGGATATTTCTTCTGAATGGGGAAGTCATAAATTCTCCAGAAAGCTTCAGAGACACTGATGTAGCTACCCACCTCATATCTTTGGATTTCATCATGCTGAATGTCCTCCTCTGGGCCTCCAACATAGACCATGCATCTATCGGGACCTTTGTCGATGTATTTGTAGAGATACTTGACGGAAGTCACAGAGCACACTATCTCAACATTGATGTGGGCATCATATCTGAGACATTGGTATGGGTTGAATGGAACAACCCACTGATTTGTGATAGTCACTTGTACACCACCGCATCCAGGCCTTGAAAATGAATGGCCTGGTGCTCCATCAGTTTCCTGTCAACGCCTGTATAAAGGGTATGACCTGTCAGACATGGCAGTGTCTGACCTGAAGTGCTTGGGTAGTCTTTTTTGCACTTTCCATTGTCCATACAGCGTGCGTGTGTGCACCACATGGCTCATGTATCATGTGGCTTGTGACCACACAATGCAGTGTGGGGTTAGTGGCAGCATCAGGAATTTCTGCTGAGACAATGCGATAAATGTCAGCAGGGATGCGAGGCTTGTCAGCAGCTACCAGCATGAACAGCGCATGTGCATGTGGGAGATGGCGCTTCTGTGTTTCTTTCACTGTGACATATCCATCCACATGACCCAAGATGTCTTTTTTTAGCATGTCATGTAGCAGAGCCTCCCACTTCATGTAGAATACCCTTGCAACAATGTCAGGACAATCTTAAGGCTGTTGGCCTGGCAGTAGTGACTCTTGAATTTCCTTCCATTTTGGATCAGGTTTTCCTTTTTCACGAACGATAGCCATTGCATCTTGGAATTGATGGGCATACCAACATGGTGATCCATACAGAGTGGAAGGAAGTATTGTGATCTTTCCTGGAAGTATAGATTCATCAGATTCAATAGCATCTTGGACACATCTGTACTTTTCTGCTTTGGGTCTTCTGATTGCCAGCCTCTGGCGCTCAATTTTTGCTTGCTGGTCACATGCAAATTGCATGCTCAGTTTTCCTACAGGAAATGAGTACTGTAAATATAACACACAATGTAATGATGTAAATATAAGGATTATGGTGGAGGAAAATACAGTGAAATAGTTTGGAATCATGCTATTACAGTGGAGTTATTCTCCTTCAAGGCAAATAAGTGTAAAATGAGGTATGTATCATATTATGCGAATAAATACCTGCACAGAGTTGCTGGGTCACGTATTTGAAGGTGGTAGCGATAGAAGTCTGTGGCTGCGATCCCCTTGTGACTAGAGATGTACCGATACCACTTTTTCCTTCCCGATACCGATTCCGATCCCTGAAACTTAGGTATCTGCCGATACCGAGTACCAATCAGATACCAGTGCGTAAAATGAAAATGGATGGGATATGAATTGTTTTATGTCTCAACTCCTAAAACTCTATGTAAAATATTAAGAAATAAATACATAATAGTAGAATTAATGCCATAAAACCTTTTTTTATTATTATTATCCAGTGTTGACACAGATCAAGACACAGGTTAAAGTGCTATCCAGTGTTGACACAGATCAAGACACAGGTTAAAGTGCAGCCACACAATTTGGTAAAAAAAAAACATTTTAAAGGGTACAGTAGAATGTAGGGCTTGTATTAACAAATACAAACATTTTCACCAGATGACTTAAAGTAAGAAAATTAAAAAATAGTGGTGGGGCTTTTACTCACCACAACTACAGAGGCTACCAGCTTCATTTGAAACAGAATACATTGCAAAAGGGCCATTATTTATTAATCCCTCTGTGTTTTTATATTTTTACTTTTTATCCACTCCCGTTGCCTTGATAAAGTTAATACATTGCGCCTTCATTTCAAACTCAGCACTTCCAGACCTTGTTTCAAATTAAAAGCCCCTTATAAACTTGGCTGAGAGAATCCCTCCATTTTCTAAATAGGCTATTATTGTGAAACATTTGTAGGAACTTGGTTGTGGAGGAAACAGTAGCTTGTATGTTTACATACGGCACTCCTGCTGTCTGCTGGCGCTTTTTACATTACTACAACAACATTTCGGCTGGCACATGAACAGATACAGTGACTGAATAAAAATAGGACAAGAATAACCCAATGACATCACACACGTCGTGAAAGACAACCGGGGATAATTGGTGTGTACCATCGTGTAGTCTGTCATGTCTGTCAGCCAAGTCACGGCACGATTTTATGACTCCACAATCGTGTAATGTGACATAGTGACTTTCAGAAGAAAAGTCGTGTAGTGTGAACGAGCGGAGCTTCAGAGCTGCTTTTCTGAAGCAAAACAAAAGTTTATATGTTGTAAAAAAGAGAAAACATTGCATGTCCTGTGATGTGACTATTGCACATGCGCACATCACAATGGCGATGTTCAAACGATAGCGTGCATGGTATCAGATTGGTCATAGGCTGTACTCGCCGATGCCCGATGCCGCATTTTAGGTAGTATCGAGGCATTTGCGATACTGGTATCAGTATCGGTACAACTCTACTTGCGACCATCAGGTTGTCGTTCACTCAGTGCAAGATGATATCCATAATGTCCTTCAGGGTACAGTAGTACATAAGCAAGGGGGTCATAGAGTGGGTGAAGTGAGTCAATGTGCTTTAAACCGCCACCACGAAGTTGTAGCTGTACATTGAGACGGCCAAACTGCTGACTTTCAGTTGTGCCTGGCACAATAACAGCAAAGTGTGTGCTACTTTATTCTGAAAATTGATTGTCATTAGATGAGTCAGTTGGTAGGTACAAACCTGGATGGATGTTGCGAGGAGTGTTGTCACTGAGGTAGATTTTCATCTCTGAAGCAGGATTGTTGATAGCAACAAACTCGACAGCTGATTTGAACTGTTGTATGAGAGGGTTACAGTTGTGCAATGCTTCCTGTGCTGCCTCCAGTAGTTGTAGGTTGAGGTGTTGATTTGATGGATGCGCTGTGCGGTTCGTGTAATTCATTCTGTGTATCATAGACGTAAAGTTGTGCGAAACAGAGGGCTGCTGAATCCGAATCAGGAAGTAGGGGGCCAATGAAATGATGTACCTTCTCTTGGACACTTATGGACACCACTATAAGCATTGCTGTCCCCCATGTTGTTATTTGCACATTCAGTATTCACTTGCACTAAATATGTTCACTTTAATCCATTGTTCACTTTTTTTTATCCACTGCTCATTATTATTATTATTGTTAGTATTTATTGCTGTTTCTTGTATCTTTTGTACTTTTTTCTGCATGCCTAGTTTTTTAAGTTTTTAAATATTGAAATCTTTAATTTGACTCTTTCCCCTTCACTGCTGTAACACTGGAATTTCTCAAATGTGGGATTAATAAAGGTGTATCTTATCTTATCTTATCTTATCTTGAATACGCACCCCTGGATTGAAGCCACTTCCTGGTGGAAAGATTTCTTTCATTCCAAAGAGGTCATTGACAGGGTGTTATTGTAATTTCTGGCATCACGAACAAATGCAGGGTTTTCAAATAACTGCCTGATGGTCTGTGGAGGTTGGGGAGGGATTGAGCCTGGTTTAGGGTTTTCAGGGTCAGAGCAGAGATCGACACGACCGTTAGAACAGCAGAATCCCTTTCTCTCCTCTTTCCAACAATGTGCATCACATGAAGAGCACTTAGGGCATTGGAAAAGACTGACGGTGCCGAGTGTGTGTGTAACATCATACAGAGTTTCATTAAAGTGTTGAATGTCATCAGCACATGTTTCACTGCATTTTTTTGTTGTCTTGCTTGAGCCAACCTATGAGAGTAGAGTGCTGCTCGTGCAGCAGCACTCTACTCTACTCTACTCTACTCTACTCTACTCTACTTACGAGCATGTTGGTGTGCATCTCTGTCAGCACGCCGTCACTCTACACGCTGATGTGGTGTTTCTGCAGAGCGAGCTCGTCCCTGTGTGTCAGTTTTAGCATGCAGTCGCTCGACACGCTGTTGTGGTGTTTCTGCAGAGCGAGCTCGTCCCTGTGTGTCAGTTTTAGCACGCAGTCGCTGGACACGCTGTTGTGGTGTTTCTGCAGAGCGAGCTCGTCCCTGTGCATCTCAGTTGGCACGTAGTCGCTCGACACGCTGTTCTGGTGTTTCTGTAGAGCGAGTGTTATAGCGATGATGTGAAGGTGATGAAGGAGACTCCAATGACACCGTCTTGCTTGTATATAGAAAAGGTTTATTACAAGAAGTACAGCATCTATCAAGCATCTAGATTGCCTGGAGAGTGTTCAAAGCCAATATGAACTGCTCTGAAAAACAGCTCCAAGTACTCTGCCTATATAGGGTTCAGTTGTTTTTGTGAACTTTGAGACAAAATGTGACAAGTGACAGAGAGACAATCTAAATGGAATCCAACCTTTCACCTAGCTTATCTATCCTTGACCTGGGCCATAATACAATCTTGACCTGGGTCCCTAACTGATCATATAAGACCCTGGTCATCACATAACATGTGGCACGTCAGATACTACACGAGCTCATTGGTGTGCATCTCTGTCAGCACGCAGTCGCTCGACATGCTGTTCTGGTGTTTCTGCAGAGCGAGCTCGTCGCTGTGCGTCTCTTTCAGCACGCAGTCGCTCTACACGCTGTTGTGGTGTTTCCACAGAGCTAGCTCGTCGGTGTGCATCTCTGTCAGCACGTTGTCGTATTGAACACTGCTCAAGGGTTTCAGTGGCGTGAGCTGTCCTTTGAGTCCTTTTTTTTGTTTGTTTTGTGGTGAGGTGAATTTGGCTTTTCTCTTTGGCATTCTGCATGTATTTGTGGCAGGTGAGGGACTCAGTCCTGGATGTTGATGGGTTAGGATTACCTTGAAATACAGCAGGTTCAGAAAATATAGTTGAGAACATTTTAATATACTTTACTTGTCACAGTGATACATTTAAAGGGTGCTAGCATGGAGGTGTAAAGATTGGTGTCACACATGAGACATTGAAATAATTTTATGACATAAACTGCGCAATATGCATGTTTTAGCTACACAAACAAATACACAGACACACAAAGTTGTAGGGTATGGGGCAACTGACTGCCACGTGTAGGCTACATACACCTAAACAACATGGCAATTTTATGACGTAAGCAGTGCAATGTGCATGTTTTAGCAGTAAAAGAAATGAATAAGCCTACCTTTATCAGCTGCAGCTGCACGGATGCCAGAGCAAAAGCTTGTCATTGCTTGTCTTCAAGTAGCCTACACACGAAAGACACTGACAAATGTTATGACAATAACCAGTGCAATGTGCATGTATTAGATACAGTAGGGGAGACCGGGGTCAATTGTTAAGGCTTTTGTCTTTTACTCTATAACTAAACAACTGTTAGCTCAAGGGGGCTGAAATTTTTTGCAGAATCACGTGTATTTGTGTTTTAACTAATGACTGAGTTTGTTTGAGCTAAACACAAACATGAACTTTTCAATTTTCCTTAAACAGAAAGAGGTCAACTTAACAACTGACCCCCACTGCGGGGTCAAGGTATAGAGGTCAGTTGTTAAGTAGGATGCATATTCCATGCTCCCTTGCAACACCACTGTATCTCCTCCCTGCCTCCACAGCTGCTGCTGCACTCTCCAAAAACTTCACCCCTGTCTGTTTTCCTCACTTTTGTCAGTGGCATACTGAAAGAAATACAAAACAAAAACAATGGTTCAGGCTTCCCTTTCATTATAGTGTAGATGGCTGAAGGGGGTAGATCAGCTAGCTGGCTATCTAGGCTAATCTTTATTGCACAGGACAATAACAAATAGGCTAATGTTAGCTACATTTATCAGCATATCATCTGACTTGATATGCATTTATCTAGTAGGCCTAGAGAGTAGGCCTACTGACATTAAAAAGTTAACTTAATTTTAGCTCTTGGGCAACATGAACAAAAGGATTAGCTATTGCGAGGTCTGTTGTTAAGACCTTAACAACAGGTCTGTTGTTAAGACCTTAACAACAGACCCCGCAGTCGCATGTCTACTTTGTGGGCTTCTACTTGCTTAAAACAATAACTCTTAACAGTCAATTTGATTGTCTACTGATAGCCCACATGTAGAGGATTAAATTAAGATATTTCATGGTTCCTTTTCAGGTAAACACCGAACAATAACTGAAAATGAGCAGCAACGCAAAAAAAACGTACCTCCCAAAATTGAGACGTGCTGAATGACGCATTCACGTGCCAGACCATGGTACAAATCCTTCAATGTCACAAAAAGGATGTCTCAGGAGGCTTGATTTTTTTTTTTTGCATTGAACAAACTCGTTTCTGATTGGGTGAAAATCAAGAATAACAACTGACCCCGCTTAACAATTTATCCCGGTCTCCCCTAGCTACACTCATGAACACACAGACACACAAAGTTGAGGGGTATGGGGCAACTTCCCACGTGCACATACACTTACACAACATGGCAATTGGTTAGCTTGTCAATTTGACATCAATGTGCACGTTTAGCAGTGTAAATGTAATTAAGTAATTAATAAGCCTACCTTTATCAGCTGCAGCTGAGATGATGTCTGTTTGAGGTGGATGCATATATTAACGTGCATGCAAAGTGTAACTCCGCTGTTTGGCTACAGCTGATGTCCGTTTGAGGTGGATACATATAGCAACGAGCGTGCGCAGTAACTCAACTCTTTTTTTGGGAAAAAGTAGCTTTGTCACCTTCTACTTATGCCAGTCCTCAATGCCTATGTGCAGTTTCACATAGATTGACCACGTCAGTGAGTAGAAAAACGTGAGACAGACAGAATGACTGACTGACAGAATGATACACTGACAGTTTCCGTGATTATGTACAGCATACCATACCATGACTAAGTCATAGCAAAAATTAGAAAAAACAAACAAACATTCGGCCACAGAGGGAGCCACAGCGATCGGTCGCATTTTAGCCATTTTGAAGCATTTTCTGTTGTTATAGTGCCACCCAGTTGCCAATTAGAGTTGAATTTCTCCAGTCACCTTGAGGCGTCCTGTTCTACATATCTACCAAGTTTAGTAAAAATCGATATGGCGGTTAAGCCTAGATAAGAAATTAGCTCTCTAGCGCCCCCATTTTGTTTGATGGGGTCAATAATAGAGGGGTCCCCTCAGAATATGTGTGGTCATATGCCTACAAAGTTGTGTGGTGATCGGTGAAACCCTTGAGATGTTATACACTTTTATGTGATGAGCCACACCCTCTGCAATATTCATTGCCTTATAGAAGCTCAGTTTTAGTAAGTTTTCCAACTTTTACCAGAAGGGAACTTTAAATATTGGTCCCTAGATTATGTTCATTGAGTTTCATGCAGATCGGTCAAACTTCCTAGGAAGAGATCGATTTGAAGTGTTTTTCAAAAAATTCAAAATGGCAGAAAATCTATATAACCGGAAGTATGAGTTCTTGAAGCAAATGGGTTCCTTGTGTTGTTGTTGTAAGCTACTGTCATTACCGTCTGTCCTGCATCTCTGTCTCTCTTTCTGTCTCATTGTGTCATGCAGATTACTGTTAATTTATTATGTTGATCTGTTCTGTGCGACATCTATTGCACGTCTGTCGGTCCTGAAAGAGGGATCCCTCCTCAGTTGCTCTTCCTGAGGTTTCTACCATTTTTTCTACCAGGAGTTTTTCCTTATCCGCTGCGAGGGTCCTAAGGACAGAGGGATGTTGTATGCTGTAAAACCCTGTGAGGCAACTTGTGATTTGTGATATTGGGCTTTATAAATATAATTGATTGAAAATTGAAAATTGAGTGTCATCATGCCCACCGCAGCTTTACAGCTGTGTTGTTAAGAAATGTGACTGTGGTATAGTTCATGGTTCCTAATGTTAGCTTTTTACTTCTGGCGATTGCATTTACACTTCAAAAATCATAAAGGTGCTTGCTGAATAAAACGTGTAAGTATCATAAACATTTATTTGCCACAGAGCTTATTTTTGCCAACAATCCAAAATCCAGTGGAAAGATTCCATAGGCTAATGTTATCCCTGAAGCTTTCTATAATGTCAGTGTCCTATCAGATAAATTTGGCAGCTACAGGCATGGTTAACTCTTTGTTTAAAACAACAATAGCGGCTCCTAAAAAGGTTAGTGGAGATGATGCAAAAGCATCAGTTATATCACAACTGGAGAGCATTTCTTTACTGAAAGAGGAGCAAAGAACAGCACTAAAGGTTTGTTTTCTTTCTTTTTTCTTTTCTTTTTTCCCCCTACTGGCTTCAGCAAGAGTTTGATTTACTCTGCTGGTAGATTCATTAATCAGATGAATTGAAGTTAGCCTGTAGATGGTGATAGACACATGGTTAATCCAATCACCTGCCAAGCAGGTGCCCCAAAAAAAGTTTCAGACAATGGCATCTCAGATAGTTCTGTGTAACATACCGTGTGGTGTGTCAGTTTAGCAGCGGGGTCCCCTTCATCAACTGGATATCTGCATCCAGACTGCCTTCAATCAAACCACACCTACCTTTTATTAACCGCCTACTCCTAGCTGAGCAGATAAGCAAAACAATCTTTCAAATCTGGAAAGAAGCACCCAAATTTGACTGAGTGTACCTCTTGGGTCATTCTTTTGAAAAATCCCATTAGCCACGTAAATTTCAAAATGGCTGCCATTTTTAAAGATGGCCACCATTTCAACCATCTTTTATGACAGAACTTCATTTTCTGGGCCAATTTCAATGATTCTTGTGTCAAATTATAGGTTTTTAACTATGGAAAATTCAAATTTATACATCAGAAATCCTTTTTTTATCTCTTTATGCCATTTTCTCAAAATATGCATAAACACAATATGATCCTTTGCTTACTACTGTACATATCATTTGTACAGCATAGCATAAAACATACAAAATGTAAAATGCAATTATGTGTAACCTGAACATTTTAGAATCAATGTACATTTTTCACATCAAATTCATCTGTAACGTCAATAACCTTAACATTCTAGACTCAACAGTTGTGTTAGAGTATATAATCAACTAAACTATGCTCTCAAACCCGTAAGTTAAAACAAATATCGCGAAAATTTGAAAGGAATTGGCGATTAACCAAACTGGAAGAATCTCATTTAATCTGGACAGACAGTCTCAAAACTTATAAGAGGGGCCTCCGCAATGCCAGAGCAAACTATTACTCAGCATTAATAGAAGAAAACAAGAACAACCC
>NC_065521.1:4018816-4018984 GCF_006386435.1 Epinephelus moara | reverse complement strand
AACTGGAAGAATCTCATTTAATCTGGACAGACAGTCTCAAAACTTATAAGAGGGGCCTCCGCAATGCCAGAGCAAACTATTACTCAGCATTAATAGAAGAAAACAAGAACAACCCCAGGTTTCTTTTCAGCACTGTAGCCAGGCTGACTGAGAGTCAAAGCTCTATTG
>NC_065521.1:4007098-4016722 GCF_006386435.1 Epinephelus moara | reverse complement strand
CCCCGTTAAAGGGTTTTTTTTGGGGAGTTTTTCCTTATCCGCTGCGAGGGTCATAAGGACAGAGGGATGTCGTATGCTGTAAAGCCCTGTGAGGCAAATTGTGATTTGTGATATTGGGCTTTATAAATAAAATTGATTGATTGATTGATTGATAACTAACCTATGAAACAGAGCCCAATCTTCACATCTACAGCTACACAGTGCTGTGCAAGCAAGACCAAAGCGGTAGCATTTGCACCTTCCACGACATTCAAATTTGCAACTACACTTGGTCAGTTCTTGGCAACTTTCTGCAATAGGGGGGAGATCAGTCCACAAGAGCTGCCACAGATCACCTTTCTTGGTCCATCCCCAGTCAGCAGGACTTTGTGCTTCTGGTTGACAAACTATTGACTGACCCCATATGCATCCTGCCTGGTAGGCAGCACGCTTTACATGCTGGAGTAGTGCAGTTCGAGTAGGAGGGATGGCTTAGGGTTAGGGTTATAAACTAATTTAAAAACAGTGTGTGGGTCAACTTACCCACTGGCTCATCTTAAGCCACTCTCCCCTATGCCATGTGTAGCAGCCCAGAGATCAGTAAGCATAACATTTTCTTTCAATGGCTGAAATATGGTAGAGGGAAGCTTCTTGGCCTCTCCAATACAATAAATCTGGCCTCTCTGTGGTCAAAAATGTATGATTAGATATCAAGATTATACTTATTGGACAATTTTACATAAAGTTGCCCCCAAAATAGCATTTCTGGGATTGAATTGGCGGCCATCTTGGGAAAAATGGTGGCCATCTTGACTTTTGTGTGGCTAATGGGTTTTATCAAAAGAACAACCCCCAAGGAGTATTTGTACCAATTTTGGTGCTTCTTTCCGCTTGTGAAAGATTTTACTGAAAAAATGCAATTAGCTGCTTAGCGATCCTCATTTATAATTCATTGATCTCTTAGCCATCCTTTAAACAATACCTGGCTTTATTTTGACAGTTACATTGGTATCATATTGCTTTCCTTTCCACCAGTGTTTCCAGATTGTAACCTGTATATTTCTACATAAAATGTTTTATCAAAAACATCAGGCAGTGGGTTACACCCCGCCTTTCCGAAACCCCGCCTTTTCGAAAATAGACCTTTAAAATTGTAGCCGTGGGTATATGCTCATTATATCACAGTTAAGAAACAATCAGATTGACTGATTTCACCTTTCCGTTTTATAAATGCATTTAATATATTTACTCCGACCGGAAGCCAGATTATCACTAGTCTGTCTGACCAGAGGGGGTCAACCAACACGTATCCCCGGGGTTGTGCGAGTGCGGCCGGGAGTGGGGATTTCAGCACCATGGACAGCGCGTGTAAAAAGACTTGACAAGCGTCTCCTTTTAAATGTGTTTGCTGCTAGCGAAATTATACATAATAAATGAAGACAGTGACATATTTTCAGTAAAAAACAATGAGTTGAACGTTCATTTCAAGCTTTTGTAGTACAACAAATTTCAGAATTGTGCAAGTGCGGCCGGAGAGTGTGCCTGCAATGTTTGATGCAGGAAACTCAATATGGACTTGAAAATCAGTTTCAGAGTGGGGGTGGTTCGGAACGGCGGTGTTTCGGAACGACGGCGTTTCGGAATGGAGGGCTGTACCCCAGGTAGTGTAAAAAAAAAACTGTACACCGTGCACAGGTAGGTTAATAGGGGCCCATTTTTACCCTGGAGCCTCCTGGGAGGTTGCAGTCCTGACAGTGTCAGACAAACCCTCCTACAAAGATTTGGCCTGCAGAGGGCTTAACTCTAGTGGACTGACTGCACGTCCTCCACAAATGCAGCATTCCTGCCCTCAGCATCACACACAAGCTAAAGTTAATGGTGCTCCTCGTCAACTCAACAAAAAAAACAAAAAACTCTACAGTCAGAAATGTTTGATTTATTTTGAAAGTTCAGAGGAAATTGCAATCAAACAATAAACTCAGGCAATTCCCCCTATATCCAAATATGTGTTTTTCTTCAATTTGATGAGAACCTGTTATCTACTTCTAGCAGGTTTATGGTGAATATCTTGTCCACTCCTCTGTTACTTTATTTGTAAACGATTCCAACAAACCACATATAGTGATGAGGTTAATGCTTTCATTATTCACATCTTGCATTTGTATCTCTTTCATCCATTTGTAATGTGTTTAGCAGTGATCTATGATGGAAACATCAGGATATGTTCTTTTCATTCATGATCATGATCAGCATTTCAGCATTAAAGCCTTTGGAAACACAGCTTGAAATAGTAAAAATGCATATATTATATCAAAGTCGAGTGTCTCATTAATCATCCACAAAAGTCTGAGTGAAAATAACCATTCATAACTATTAGAAAACCTGGTTTAAAAACAGCTCATTTTGCTGTTTAGACCACTTGCCAGGACACAGTGGGCGTGGCAGATAATGCTCTGATTGACAGATCCCTCATTTTGATTGACATCTCCCTGGCTCAGCAATGGCTGCCACAAATTTAATCCAGCTGTACATGTTTGAGCCCTCTGATGATTCAGAGGACGAAGCAGAAGCCCTACCAGCTGAAAATGATTCCTTTCAGGTGGTCACTGAATGGTAAGTTTCAAAATGTTTTGTGATTCATATTAATGTTACTTCGTAGAATAGTTAGCATAACTTTTACATGCAATGTTAGCTGAGATGAATGACAACGGGAGGCTAGCGCTTTGCCTTTCTTCATTGAGATATGTTTTCATTGAAAACATAAATCTGCTCCGTTTTTCTGATAATAGCCTTTTTCATTCAAACACATCTAGTCTTAATAGATTAAATATGTCTTTACTCGGACACACACGCCGACCCTCAAAGCAGGAGAGACCGGTGCCGGCCGGCTGTCTCTCTGGCGTTGTGTAGAAGTATTTGCCCGCTTCGAATAATGTTCCCCTCTGGCTAAAATTGTGTTGTTTACCGCAGCATCACCTCCGCGACTGGGGATATGTTTATGCGTAGCAAAGCTAACTGTTTGGGGTTGGGGGTGAGGAAGGGTGCACATTACGTCCCCTCCCCGCGAGCCGACACCGGCACCGGGCCTGGGGGGCAAGCCCGGCCACTCACAAGCCGCCTCTTCCTGCAGCTCCACGAGCTGCAAAGGCTCGGATTGTCCGGGCTCTGGAGCCGGTCAACCTGATTCGAGTGCTGCTGGGAGCCCGCCGGAGGCAGAGCCTCCGCTGGGTTGCAGCCGAGCGGTTCAGCCAGTTTACGATCTGTGTTTTCTAAACATCAGACTAGAAAGCTGTTTCTCAGACTCCACTAAACAATAAAAATAATTTTAAGTAACACTGCTGTCCTGAGCTCTATAAAATCTGTCATCTGACGTTTTCATTCAGCTGAATAAAAGTTTTAGTTTAGATAATCAAGATATCGATGACATCGATGAAACTGTGCTGCAGCGGAAAGGAGAGCACGGCGGAAAGCACCCAAATAAGCCTCAGCAGGCAACAGTGTATTCAAGTGTAATCACTGCCAGAGAGTCTGCCATTCGAGAGTGGGACTTATTAGCTATACGAAGCACTGCTCCCTTAGTGCCACCTGATCCAATTCAAGTGCGCATGTGCCATGCTCTCTCGAGACTGAAGGCCGCTACTACCACTACTACCACTACTAGAGTCATACCGGCTGTCGCTGTCGGATGTCGCCCGGGTCAACAAGGTCCGTGTCAGTTGCTAGCAAACCAGGGCAATCTGATTGCAAATGGGTTACTGGAACAACACATACATGGACAAGGGTGGAAAATACGGAATTGATGGAATGCTACTATACCAGCAATCCCAGAGAGAGGTAATATATGCAGAGAATGTGGGACCTGTGGATACTTCGAAACCCACAATCAAGACTAACTAAGCAACATCTGGTAGCACAATGTTCCAACATCCGTAACCGCCAACTACGATCACAACTAGAGATCAATGAAATACTACAACGTCCCTCACACTAGTAGGCGAACATTCGGGGATAGAGCCTTCAGTGTGGCAGCCCCAACCCTATGGAACTCTCTCCCCATGGAGATTCGCCAGGCGCCAACACTGGATATTTTTAATTCCGCACTGAAAAGACACCTAATCACCCTGGCTTTTGGTTGCTAGATTGTTATTTTTGTTGTTGTAAAGTGTCCTTGGATCTCTTGAAAGGCACTGTATAAGTCTATGTTCTTATCATTATTATTACAACAGTGCTATGGCAAGGGGGAGCCAGGACAACCAGTCATAATGCGAGATTGCGTACCAAGTCCCAGTAGTTAAAAACAGCCTCAATGAAAGAGCACCTGACCTGAGAAGGAAGATCATGAAGAATCCCTAAGCTGAGTTGCCTTCAGATGATCTGCTAGAAAATGTGAACGTTCCCCTAAATACAAGCTGATTCACAGAACAGCTACAGTAATCCTTGAATACAAGATGGACATGGTACATAAGAACCAGTACCCTCCATGGAAGAGACTGTTAGAGGCCAAGATAAAGGCAACACAGAGAGAAGTTAGCCAACTAACAGAGCTACACGGAAGTAACATGGTGAATAAAGGGGCACCAAGGAAATACAACAAGCTCTCCATCCTGAGGCTCTCGAAACTGCCCAACAAAGACTAACTGCTCTGGCCACCCGGTTAAAGAGATACACCAAAGAAGTAGAAGCCAGGAGAATAAACAGGGTGTTCTCCACTGAACCGGCCAAGGTGTTCTCTCAGTGGCAGGGAAATAACAGCAGGTCAGACCCACTAAGAGCTGAGTTGGAAACATACTGGAAGGGCATATGGGAAAGACCAGCATCACACAACACATATGCCCGATGGCTAGTGGACCTAAGAGCTGACCACAGCAACCTCCCTGAACAAGAACCAGTAACCATCTCAATGGCAGACATCCAGGAAAGAGTGTCAAAGATGGAGAGCTGGACAGCACCAAGCCCTGATATGATCCATACATACTGGTTGAAGGAGGGATGGGACCCACCCAGAATGAGATTGATTGACACAGGGCAGGACAGTCAGGATCATGAAAAACCCACAGAAGGGAACCATCCCATCCCAGAACAGACCGATAACCTGTCTTTCCACAACATGGAAGTTCCTGTCAGGCATCATAGCGGCTAAGATAACTAGGCATATGGGCCAATACATGAGCGAGGCACAAAAAGGAATTGGCAGTAACACCAGAGGAGCCAAGCACCAGCTACTGATCGACAGAGCAATTGCCCGAGACTGCAGGAGCAGGAAGATCAACCTGTGCACTGCCTGGATTGACTACAAGAAAGCCTACGACTCAATGCCACACACATGGATACTGGAATGTCTGGAACTATACAAGATCAACGGCCATCATAAAGAACTATATGGTAATGTGGAAGACCACTCGAGAGGCAAACTCAAAGTTGACTGCCCAAGTCAACATCAAATGCGGCATATACAAAGGGGATGCACTGTCACCACTGCTGTTCTGCATAGGCCTGAATCCCCTCAGTCAGATCATCAAGAAGACTGGCTATGATACCAATTCTGAAGTGGAGTAACAATCAGCCACCTGCTCTACATGGATGACATCAAGCTGTATGGCAAGAATGAGCGAGAAATTGACTCACTGATCCACACCACCAGGATCTACAGCAAGGACAAAGGGATGTCATTCAGATTAGACAAGTGTGGCCGGATGGTATCAAAGAGAGGCAAGATGATAAGAACTGAAGGAGTTGACCTACCAGAGGGCAACATAGGAGATATCCAGGACAGCTACAAGTACCTTGGGACTACACAGGCTAATGGAAATCATGGGGAGGCCACAAGGAAGTCAACCACAACCAAATACCTCCAGAGAGTAAGGCAAGTCCTGAGAAGTCAGCTGAATGGTCAGAACCATCAACATGTATGCACTGCCAGTCATCAGATACCCAGCTGGGATCATAAGCTGGCCAAAGGAGGGGATAGAAGCCACAGATATCAAGACAAGAAAGCTCCTCACCATGCATGGAGGGTTCCACCCCAAGTCCAGCACCCTGAGGCTATACACTAAGCGGAAGGACTAGTGAGCATCAGAGCCACTATCCAGGGTGAAACACCCAAAATCCAGGATTACATCAAGAAGATGGCCCCAAAGGACGAGCTGCTAAGTGAGTGTCTCAGACAACAGAAACCGGAGGAAGGCAAAGGAGTGGAGGAGCAAACAACATGTGGGGACAAGCCCCTACATGGTGCATACCACCGTCAGATAGAGGAAGTGGCTGATATCAAGAAAGACCTACCAGTGGCTGGAGCATGCTGGACTGAAAGACAGCACAAAGGCACTAATCATCGCAGCACAAGAACAGGCCCTAAGCAACAGGGCCATAGAGGACAGGGTCTACCACAGCAGATCAGACCCAAGGTGGAGGCTGTGCAAAGATGCCCCTGAGACGGTCCAGCACATAGTGGCAGGGTGTAAGATGCAGTCAGGATCAGCGCACATGGAGAGGCAGAACCAAGTGGCTGGGATAGTGTACAGGAACATCTGTACCCAGTATGGATTCAAAGAACCCAAATCTCGATGGGACACACCACCGAAGGTGGTTGAGAACAACAGGGCTAAGATCCTGTGGGACTTCAGCTTCCAGACTGACAAACAACTGCTGGCTAACCAACCAGACATAGTGGTGGTTGGCAAACACCAGAAGAGGGCAGTGTTGGTAGATGTGGAGATACCAGCTGACAGCAACATCAGAAAGAAGGAACACGAAAAGGTGGAGAAGTATCAAGGCTTGAAAGAACAGCTGGAACAGATGTGGAAAGTCAAAGCTGATGTGGTCCCCGTGGTAGTAGGAGTTCTCGGGGCAGTGACCCCCAGACTGGGAGAGTGGCTCCGGCAGATTCCAGGAATAACATCTGACGCCTTAGTCCAGAAGTGTAAGAACAGCTAAGATACTGTGCAGAACCCTCAAACTCCCAGGCCTCTGGTAGAGGACCTGAGCCAGAGGAAGACACAGATACCACCCTGTGAGGGTGAGAGAGTGATATATATATATATATATATATATATACATGGCCCTCCTCTGCACGGCTCCTCAGCTTAACCACCGTACTTCAGTGTAGTACGGCAGGCCATGGGTAATGTGTTTAACATAGTTCAGACCTCCGGCTCGGATGAAATTAACAGTTCGGACAACCACTTCCATGATGTGATTCATTCTTAAAGACTTGCAACCCAACACTCCAACTAGAGTTATAAATGTCATTCGTTGTGGTGGTGTCTGTTATTGGCACCAACTCAAGGAACTCTGTGACAGTCAAACTCTCATCAACACCACGAATGAATATGGCCAGGTGAGCAACATCAGTAATGTCCATGCTCTCGTCAATTGCAACTGAGAATGCAACAAATGACTGTCCTTAATTTGACTGTCCAAATCTCCAGCAAGATCCGAATTCTTTCCTGCCACTGAGTTTCTTGTCAGACTGATGTTGGTAAAAGCCTGGCGCTTGTCGGGGCACATGATTTCTGCCGCTTTCAGCATGAATGTCTTCACAAATTCAGGGTACGGCTTTGATGCTGATGCTATTTCGTTAGCAATGAGCTAGCTAGCTTTTACAGCTGCATCACATCTCTCGGCTACGACTTAAAATAGACAACAGTTTCCTAAAACCTGGCAGCAGTTCATTTATCTTCTCTGTTCTCAGTTGTCCTTGCAAGTTCTTGTTTTTTTCACTATGATTAGTCTGATAGTGTTGTTGAATAGTATATCCCATTTACCTCTGAATAAATAATATACAAACTGGTCCATTTTTCTTGGAAAGTCCGACACTCAGCGCTTGACTGTGTTGTCACGTGACTCACAGATCCACAACAGATATTCAGCTTAGGGTTTACTACTTTTATGAGGACAGTGTGACCCCTAGTGGATAAATAAAGGAATAGCAGTGCATTTTATTGAAAAAAGAAAGAATTTATGACGTTTTTACACTTTTCAAAGTCATCCTAAGGGCCGGAGCGGACCTTTCGGCGGGCCAGTTCTGGCCCATGGGCTGTATGTTTGACACCCCTGCTCTAGGGTATCCTTTCAGTGGAGACAACATGAAGTGTCTTCCAGGGTGTTTTTAAGCGGAGAAAATGGAGGATACATGATAGTGTCCTCTAGGGTGTCCTTTCAGTGTAGAAAATTTGATAGTGTCCTTTAGGGTGTTCTTACAGCAGAGAAAACATGATAAAGTGTCCTCTGGGATGTACTTACAGTGGAGAAAATGTAATAAATTGTCCTCTAGGTTTTTCATTTCAGTGGAGAAAATATGATTAAGTGTCCTCAAGGGTGTCCTTACAATGGAGAACATATGATAAAGGTTCCTGTAGGGTGTTCTTTTAGTGGAGAAAATGTAATAAATTGTCCTCTAGGGTGTTCTTACTGTGGAAAAAACAAGGTAAAATGTCCTCTAGGATGTCCTTACTGTGGAGGAAACATGATCAAGTGACCTTTGGGGTGCCAGTCAAACACTTAGCAAGCTTAACGTTTTTGCAAAGCTCTGATGTCACAGACACAATATTGAGGTTCACGTGGCTTGGTACCGTAGGTGCATTTTTTAACTTTGGATGGAGCCTGTTTCCCCCTACTTCCAGTATAGTGAGTAAGACAGACGACCTTTAGTCATTCATTTTGTTGCACTGTGATCATGCTGCACAAACAGGTCTTGATTAGGATAGTATAGATTCACATTTTTCAAGTCCATCTTTAAGAAGTACCTTTATATCTGTATGTATACACTGAAACAGCTTTTGGTCACTATAATACTTCCCTTTATCCATACAGCATTTAAGAGGTCTGTTTACAAAGCAATTTTTAGTGTCGGTGCACAAAATTTACAGTCCTCGTTTTATGCAAGAATAAATTTAAAATATATCTGAAGAAAACATGAGGCTTCAGCACTCAAGACAGTCAAGTCAAGTTTAACAAGTGAGTATCTTCTCAGTTTGAACTTTCCTTTTTTTTGTTTCCTCAGATTGAGTTTTCCTACAGAGAAGGAATAGTAACACAAACAGGAATTCATACGAAAGGCTGTAACTTTGGAAGATGCCCACTCGATTCAGCTAAATCACAACACTGACACCTCAAGGTAGCTTTTTGTGAATTTCAAAATGCATTTTTACACAGAAAGAGGACTGTAGATTTTGTCCCGTCATTTACATTGGAAGCTCATTCAAGAGGAATTTCTTCCTGGCAAATATGGCAAGGAGTAACTGCGAAAAATATTAACCTATCCTTTCACTGATGCTGATCAGAGGACACTAAGGGACCCAAGGGTGTTTCAGGGGGAGCAGCAGTCTTAAATATACTGAGGTAAGGATCATGCAGAGCATCCTAAATCAAAAGCATGCTGTAAAAGTGGATCCGACATATATGCAGCATCCAGTGAGGAACACTATCAGATTGATGAGTGCTGTACTTAAAATTAAAATTTGCACAAACAGGCTAAATACTGCCACCACTATGCCTATAAAACCCATATTCATAGAACAGGGGTGGCCAACCAGTCAGAGACCAAGAGCCACAAAAATTACCGTGGTAGTACAAAGAGCCACATCATACACCCTGTGCTTACAAACGCACTCCCTCTCTCACACAAACACGAAATGACATAAAATC
>NC_065521.1:3996440-4006923 GCF_006386435.1 Epinephelus moara | reverse complement strand
TGCGGTGAGGTTTGTGGACCGTTACCTGACACAAAGAGAAATGTGAACGGCTCGTTTCTCCTCTGACACGTCACATACCTGTGTGCCGCCACGGCTCGGCTGTTCAGGTATTTCTGAGCAGTCATGACGCCAATTTATTCACCTGGAGCCGGGCTTCTCGGGCGCCGGTAAGCCATTATCTTGTGCCGCGGAGCACTATGAGAGCATGGACACTCACCCTCCTTTGATTGGACTTTGAACTTATCCCACAGTAGTGGCACCATGTCATGTACCGTGGTGTTGAAGTAGCAGCCTACTGCGGTCTACCGTTGGTACCAGTATACCGTGCAACACTACTCCACACACATCCACACACAGTCTCTCCCTCTCTCATACTCTCTCCACACACGCACACACACACACACACAAAGACACGCATTTCTTCCCTGACATTTTTTGTTGTGCGATATCGCCACCGTGCTGCAGTCCTGCATTCCTCCCGAACTCCACACCCTCTCACCTGCCCGTGCGCACTCCTCTCTCTCTCACTCGCTCCACTTAAGCCTGTTACATTTCTTAAAGGGTCATACGCACTCATAACAATAAATTGATTTTTTTTTTATGACCGAAGAGCCGCACGCCGATGGTTTTAATGAATGGATCGAAGAGCCGCACACTGATAGGCAAAGAGCCACATGCGGCTCGCGAGCCGCGGGTTGGCCACCTCTGACCTAGGACAACAACCAATGCCCTTTGTGAGGACTTTGCAGACCACTTCAGAAGTAAAATCAATGACATCAGATCCAGTCTTTTATCTCAACAGATTTTAACTGTCGACACACCTGGATCATTGCTTTTACCTGAGGAAACACTGGAGAGTTTTGCCCTGGTTGATGCGAGGACACCTGGTCAAGTTTTCTCCCAAGTAAAGCCCACAACCTGCCTTTTAGACCCAATTCCCACACCGTTTTTTAAAACATTTTATGGATTCTTTGAGGAACAGCTACTGTACATGGTGAATTGCTCTCTTCAGACGGGAGTCTTCCCAGCCTCCTTGAAAATGGCGGTGGTGAAGCCCCTTCTGAAGAAGAGCAATTTAGACCCCAACATTTTTAATAATTATCGGCCTGTATCCAACTTACTATTTTTAAGCAAAATTTTAGAAAAACTGGTTTTTACCCAAATAAATGATTTTTTAAATACAAATAACACTTTAGAGAAGTATCAGTCTGGTTTTAGGATGAACCACAGTACCGAGACAGCCCTTTTAAAGATTTTAAATGACATCAGGTGCAATTTAGATAACCATAAACTCACAGTCTTGGTACTACTGGATCTAACCGCCGCCTTCAATACAGTAGACCATCACATTTTATTAAATAGACTGAGGCACCTGGTCGGCCTCTCTGGTACTGTTTTTAACTGGTTCGTCTCTTACCTTACTGATCGACACTTCTTTGTAAGTATGGATACATGTTCCTCAGGAACCCATGAGATAAAGTGTGGGGTCCCCCAGGGGTCAATTTTAGGTCCAACTCTTTTTAATCTCTACATGCTTCCTCTGGGGGACGTCATCAGGAGGCACGGCATCAGCTTTCATAGTTATGCTGATGATACGCAACTGTACATCGCCGTGTCTCCTGATGACACAGGGCCAATTGATGCCCTTTTTAACTGCATTTTAGATATAAAGTCATGGATGGCAGCGAATTTCCTGCAGCTCAACCAGGACAAAACAGAGGTTTTAGTCATTGGTCCTGAAGGCCAGAGAGAGAAACTTTTACCAAAACTACAGGATTTTAAACCAACACAATCTGTAAAAAATCTGGGTGTGATTTTTGACTCTGAGCTCTGTTTTATTCCACATATTAAAAACATAACAAAGGCAGGTTTCTACCACCTTAAGAATATAGCCAGAGTCCGCCCGTTTCTCTCTCAGGCCAGCACGGAGGTGCTGATGCATGCTTTTATCTCCTGTAGGTTAGATTATTGTAATGCCCTGCTCTCTGGTCTTCCCAAAAAGAGTATCTCAAATCTACAATTATTACAGAATTCAGCTGCACGAGTGCTGACGAGGACCAGAGGGCGGGAGCACATTACACCAGTTTTAAAATTGCTGCATTGGCTCCCCGTGCGCTTCAGGATCGATTTTAAGGTTCTTTTATTAGTTTTTAAATGTCTTAACGGTCTTGGGCCTTCTTATTTATCTGACCTGCTTTTACCATATCAACCCTCGCGGACCCTGAGGTCCTCCGGCACCGGCCTTTTAACCATACCACAAGTTAGGACTAAAACACACGGGGAGGCGGCATTTAATTATTATGGCCCCCGATTGTGGAACAGCCTGCCGGAGAACCTCAGAGCTGCAGAGACTGTTGATGTTTTTAAAAAGAGGCTCAAGACTCATCTTTTTAATCAGGCTTTTAACTGATCTCTTTATTTATCTATTTTAAATTCCTCTTATAACCGATTTATCCATCTATTATCTATTTTTTATTTATTTTTTATATTCTTACCCTTCCTCTTTTTACGTTCTTATCTCATTTAACCTTTATCTTTTGTTATTTTAGTTAGCCTATAGGTTTTAGTTTTGATGCATTTTATGTCTCTGTTTTAGATCATTCTTACCTAGCTACTAACTCAATTTTATGAGCTAAATAGCTTTTTGTTGGGTGGGAGGGTTGGGTTTTCTCTTTTCTTTTTGTTTTCTGTTTTGGATCTTTGTTGTTTTTAACCTCTGTGAGGCACTTTGTGTTACTGTCGTATGAAAAGTGCCATACAAATATAAATAAAGTTGAAACAGCAAACCTATCAGCAAGCCACACCCTATCAGCAATCAGGCCCCCAGGAAATGAACACAGGATATCTAGGAGTGAATCCTGCTGCACCTGACTATCTATGTTGGGGTTGTAACCAGCCCGGCCACTGACGTAGGGAGTGTCCGGTCAATCCATGGGAAGGTCCAGCAGAAAATTGGCTGAACACAGAGACAGGGCGCCTATGGTAGGGCTGCCCAGAGAAGCCGGAGGGGGAAGTAATGTCATCAGTCATTTCATTACAGCCACATGACGAACCAAATATACCTGTTGTCATCCACAAACAAGCATATCCTTTTATGGTGGACACAGGGACTACATATTCATGCATTGGAAAAGAAGGCTCTAAACTCCCCCTCTCTAAGTCATCCATCAAGACCATAGGCTTCTCTGGGAAATCACAAGTCATATCATTGACAGAGCCTGTTCCAATGCTCATCGCCGGTAAAGTCATATTTGCACCCCTACTCTATTCAGCTCATACGCCAGTAAACCTTCTAGGCAGAGATATATTGTGCCCTCTCAAAACTAAGATCATGTGTACTCAAGATGGACTATATTTAGATTTCCCCGAGGAACCTCCACAAAGCACGATGCCACAGCTGCCTCGTGAACGCCACAGAGACACCACAGGCGTTGGTCTACTGGCTCCAACTGACACCAGAAGAGTCTCACCTCAAACAGACATGGACTGAGTGGGAACCAGGGGTCAGGTTACATTTTGACACAGCACATACTCCCACTCTGCCACTGCATTGCACGCTCATGTATGACGCAGACCAGACTCATGTAGATTATCAAGAATGCTGGGACGCAGTGCTCAATAAAAAAACATGCCTGATCACTAGTGAAGACATGTATTTAGGACCTCATGGTGTGGCGGCAGCCGTCCGCCCCCCAGAAGAATTGCCGGGATGGTTTCAGGTGCCAAATTCTGCACCACATGTTACACTGATGATAGCAGAAGGTTATGAGTCTCATCATCTGGGTCCTATGGTCAGACATGCACTGCAGGTGCGAGAGTGGTTACCCACCGAGAACAAATACATCCACATTTCAGATGACAAACAATACATCAGAATCTCAACTAAGACAGGTGATGAAGCAGTCGCAGACAAGGTACTTGTAAATTTGTACTACTCCCACACAGATGGCAGTCACAGAAGAACACGCACAGTTGCTAAGTAAAGTTCCACCACAGCTATGGACAGCACATAAAACAGACGTAGGCTTGATAAAATCAGCGCAACCTGTTCGCATCACACTAAAACCGCATGCTAGCCTACCATACCAGAGGCAGTATCCTCTCCAGCAGCATGCCATTGACGGTATCCGAGCCACAATTGAGGGCTTGGTAAAAGCCGGAATTCTGGTCAAAACTAGAAGTCCCTGCAACACGCCCATTTTTCCAAATCAAGAAACCAAATTCCTCAGATTAACAGTTAATGCAGTAGTGGAAACAGAGACGCCACATGTGCCAGATTCACACACGTTGCTTTCAAACATACCATCCGACCTACAGTGGTACACAGTCATTGATTTGTGTTCAGCCTTTTTCAGTGTACCGCTACACTCAGACTCTCAATATTTGTTTGCATTCACTTATGAAGGTCAGCAATATGACCTAGCTAATTTGAACGTGCCAAGCACTGTATTACAACATGCAGATGATTTGCTTGTCTGTAGCTCTTCAAAAGAACAATGTCAAAAAGATTCCATTGCAGTGCTCACAGCATTAGCAGAGGGGGGACACAAGGTCAGTAAAGACAAATTGCAGTTCTGCCAGCAGTCTGTAGAGTACTTGGGCAGACAGTTGAGTGTGGATAAAAAGTGCATTGCCCCATCTCAAATAGAGGCAGTAAGTAAGGCTCCTCAACTGCAGACGGTGGGCCAAATGCTGTGTTTTCTCGGCATGACAGGATACAGTCGGCCATGGATTTGTGACTATGCTATAAAAACTGCTCCACTCAGAGCTTTAGTAAGAGCAGCAGGACAGACCAACAATACAACACAGCTGGCCTGGACGGAGGAAGCAGAAGGTGCATTCCAAGCCTTAAAAATAGACATGCAGTCTGCTCCAGCGTTAGGCACTCCTAACTACTCCAAGCCTTTTCATCTCTACGTAGCAGAGAAATCTGGGTTTGCGTGTGCCGTCCTGATGCAAGACACACCCACAGGTAAACAACCACTAGCATATTACAGCACTAAGCTTGATAACATAGAGGCCGGTTTGCCTCCCTGTTATCAGGGGCTAGCCGCAGCTGTCTTTGCATTTCAAAAGGCATCCTCGTTAACAATGGGACATCTTTGTACACCTCTCACCAGCTTCATGCCCTGCTGACAAGTCCCAGATTCGTTTTGACACAGGCCAGACGCACAGGATATGAGGTCACCTGTCCGCAGCAAGAGCTCAACATTCAACGATGTACTATCATTAATCCAGCCACCAAAATGGTTCTACCCACAGAAGGTATACCACATGACTATCTTCATGACACAGACAAATTTATGCGCGCTCAAGAAGATTTGCACAATCAGCCCATTTCAGCTGCACTCACATTGTTTGTTGATGGTTCCTGCTTTCGGGACGCCACAGGTAGTCATGCAGGCTATGGAATTGTACAGCTCAACAATGATCAGGATTTTGTGACTATACAATCATGTAAACTTGTTCAGCCCTGCTCCACCCAGCTTGCAGAGATAAAAGCTCTAACAGCAGCGTGTAGATTAGCAACGGGAAAGTCACTGAATGT
This sequence comes from Epinephelus moara, assembly GCF_006386435.1. Lineage (NCBI taxonomy): Eukaryota > Metazoa > Chordata > Actinopteri > Perciformes > Serranidae > Epinephelus > Epinephelus moara. The sequence continues at coordinate 4,001,375 of NC_065521.1, read as the reverse complement.
ATATACAGATTCAACATATGCATATGGAGTGTGCCACATCCACGCAAACATTTGGAAACAGAGAGGGTTTCGCAGAGCAGACGGCACCCCAGTGACACATGGGGAGGCCATTGTTGACCTGTTGGAGGCTATGCTCCTCCCCAGAAACCCTAGTCATAATCAAATGTCCAGCCCACCAAAAGACTGATTCGTTGATAGCCAAGGGTAATAATCTAGCTGATGTAGCAGCCAAACAGGCAACAATAGGTGCAGTAATGGTACCCATATTAACCATACAAGACTGTGAACCCCTCACTACCATGCCTTCTCTTGTAGCCGCGCAAAACAGAGTAAGTGAGGCTGAAAAACGACTGTGGATCAAGCGTGGCGCCATCAGAACACAAGCACAGGGGCCAACAAATGGTCTCTGGCGAGATAGTCATGGCAATTTTGTACTACTGACCCTGTTGCTGCGACATGCTATAATTTGGGCGCATGGTAGTGACCATTGCGCAAGGGGGGAGATCCTACGGAAATTGCAAGCAACATGGTGGTCACCATTCATGGCAGCCACGGTAGATAGAGTACTAAGCGAATGAGAAACTTGCGCGAGATAAAACATCAGGAAAGTTTTTACAGCCCCACTGGCGCATATACCACCTCCAGACGGTCCTTTTAGACACCTCATGTTAGACTACATAGACATGGGAGCACAATCCAGAGTAAGAGGAATGAGATACGTCTTGGTAGTCATATGCAGATACAGCCGATGGGTAGAAGCAACAGCCACAGCCAATTCAGATCACAGAACAGTTGCAAAATTCCTATGCCGAGAAGTCTTCCCGAGATTTGGGATGCCGGACACCATATCATCGGATAACGGAAAACACTTTGTATGTAATGTAATACAAGAAACATTGAAGCAACTATCAAACAAAAGTTTGTCTACCACCCTCAATCACAGGGGGCAGTAGAAAGAGCAAATGGGATTCTGAAAACAAAAACAGCTAAAATAGTAGAAGATAGTGGGGACAAGCTTAACTGGGTGGATGCTTTACCGCTTGCACTAATGTCAAGCCAGCAGAATCACGCATCTAATGCTGCGTTCACACCAAACGCGAATTCGCAATTTCGCGCGTCAAGATTACATACAAAGTCAATGCAAAGACGTGATGGACGCGATGGACGCAATAGAGGCATCTAGCACGGCGCGATAGACTAGAAATTCGCATCTAACGCCTCATCGCTCGAGTTGAAAATATTGAACTTTTGAGGCGAATTCGCGTGACGCTGTGCCGCGAAAGCCAATCAGCGTTGAGATTCTCCCGACGTCACTGGCGTGTGTCAACGATGTCCAGTTGTTGACACAACAATAAACTGTTACTCACCGGAGACAGATGGACAGACGCTCTGCAGCTGAAATGGAGCACCTGTAGTTGGTGTCCTGCCGGGAGATCCTGGCGCCAACCCTCGCCAACAGGTCCTCACACTGGGCCCCAGTCAGCCTGAAGTACCGCTGAAAGCGGCTATCATCCAGACGGAGTTCCTGGAGGAGGTGGTGAAACTCGCCGAGCTGGATGCGCTTCTGCAGGATAGGGTGAACCCAAAAACGACGGCGTTTGGCCCTCCGACGCATCTGGGACTTCCAGAGCAGGTACAAAGCAGCAATGGTGGTTATCTCAGCCATGGTCGTCAGTGGCTACCCGGAGCTATATGATACTACGTGTCTACTCTACAGAGACCACAACAAAAAGGAGCAGGCTTGGGTGAAAGTCACCGAGGAGACTGGTCTACTTGGTAAGTTCTGTAAATATGTGTCTTTAATTAGTTTGCAGAATGGTTGTACTATGAACGTTAGCACTAGCTTAGCTCCAGTTAGCACAGCCGGCTTCCCCGCTACTCGCGCGAATGACGCGATAACGCGGATTAACAAAATGGTCCAGCGTCCATACTCGCGCATTACGCGCGGCGCGTTATGAGCGAGTAATTCGCTTCACTCGCGCCCGGTGTGAACGCTAGTGATGGCCAAATGAAGCCTCATGAAGCATTTTCTTTATTTTCTGAGCCCACTAGATGGCGCTTTTTGTTCATCAAAAGGTTGAAAGCACACTGAATTGCCATTCTTTGAGCCTCTCTCTCTTTAAGCCATGAGTGCCATCTAGTGGGCTCAGAAAATAAAGAAAATGCTTCATGAGGCTTCATTTGACCATCACTAGTGAACGCTACATAACACCTCATGAAATGCTTACGGGTCGACCCATGCCAATACCAGGGCCATCTTCCAGCAGGTGAAAGGGGCCACAGAGGACAGACGAGTCGAGATCCCAGAGGACCTTCAGACGATGCCTCCCCGCAGGAGCAAGGGACAAGGCGATCCTCACGCTTGGCAGCCAGGCGGAATCGGAGCAGGGCCCAGAGTGACAGCAGTGGGTCACTGCCAGGGAGGGTATCACCAGAGAGCACCACGGAGGGCAGCACCTCCTCCACAGTGGCTAGTGATGAGTCTCATGAGTCGACACCTGACAGCCGCAGGGATGATGATGAAGGCGCAAGGACAGCAAGAGCAGAGGAAATTGAGGAAGCTGCAGAAGAAGAAGAAGGCCGCAGCACAGAAACAGGCGCAGCAGAGAGCCAAGAAAGTGCAGACGCAGACACAGGAGACACAGACACAAGGGGTGCAGACACAGGAGATGCAGGCTCAGAACAGAGGAGGAGGAGGAATTCAGGCAGGGATAATAGCTGCAGTGCTACTAACATTACTGCTTATCATGACAGGGGTGAAGCCAAGTGGGGGAGCAGAACAGAGCGATCAGGGTCAGGGGCAGATGGACCATTGTTTACTCGCACTAGGATCCATGGCTGTAAAACAAGGACAGATGCCTAGCGGGGAAATACTGCAGCTGACCTACTATAAGTCGCACACTTATGATGATGTGTTGGTGGAAGATCCAGGAAATATTAGGTTGCATGGCCGGTCTATAGGACCACAACGTAGAGCAGAGGGGATGGTGACAGCAAGAGTCTGGTGTGACAATGAAGGTTGTGCCAACATAGACACCGGGCACATAGTACCCGTAGAACTGGCTCAGCTATGGCTCGAACTAAAACCAGAACCCCGCAGGAGAACCAGAAACGCGCCAGCACAAGACTAGAACTACCACGTGGAGATCTAATATGTTTTACCAGTGGTTAGAGTACTCCGCCAAACAAGTAACCAACAGCTCGTGCATAGCCTGCCACAGATAATTAGGCCTACCCAGAGTTAGGCCCCTCCCAGGTATAGAGGATTGTGAATGACGAGACACCTGTTTTGCACAGAGTACCATGTGGATGGCGGCAGGGAAAACCAATTACGCTAATAATAGTGAAATCTGCCCAATAAATCTGAAAGGGGCTCCTGAGCAAATTAAAAAAGAATTTCAAGTACCACCAGTAGTGCATTTGGCTCAAGATATTGTATTTCCCTTTTGTGTAGCCCGAGGGGACATCGAACATTGGCTAGAGAATTCCACTAGCAGCAACAACACGCTCGAGGCGGAAACAATTGATCCGGTGCCGGTAGGAAAGTGCCACCCATAAGCAAACTAATCAGACTTGGATCGCAAAAGTGTGTCAAACCGTAGAAAAAGCTAAGATTCAATGTCACTAGGTGGTAAGCGGCACAGCTAAAACCTCATACGTCATGGGGCGCAATCTCACTCACGCCACATGGATTTGGATTTATGGCCTTAGCAAAGGTACGGATCCCTAGCAGATATATTCCATAGGAGATGACTGGATAGGGACAGGTAGAGGATTACGTGCTATGCCATTTGTAGGGACCATAATGAACGCCCAATACATAGCACGTAATAGCCGCTGGGTAATCTATTTGTGGTACAATCAACAGAGGTTCGTAAATTGGTTTATAGCAGCACTGGAAGGTGTGAGTGAACAGTTGCATGCTACATCCCTAATGACTGTGCAGAACAGACTTGTCATCGAAACAACGTTAGCCCCAGACCAAGATGTCTGTGATATAATAGGGGAAGAGTGCTGTACAGCCATCCCCATGAATACAGGTGAAGATGGCAACCTGACTCAAGCTTTAGAAAACATACATAGACTAAGAGACCAACAAGTACAACACTCCAATTGGAACACTAAAACCTCATCAATTCTTGACTGGTTAGAAAAGTTCTCTGTTGGAAAAATCTTACGGACTATAGGAGTAATATTTGGACTTGTTCTATTAACTATTCTCTTGATAATCTGTTGCGTCCTTCCCTTAATACAGATCCTGATAGGAAGGGCCATGAGAGCGGCCACGGGACAATTTGTTATGCTGATACAACAGCAGGAAAGGCTCCCCAACAGAGGAGAATTGTGGGGACTAGACGAACCGTGGGTAAGACCATATGCGCCCAAAAGATTGAACAACGATTTATATGAGACCATGATTGACAATACGGACGTGTATGAGCATATGTCTGACAACCTAAACCTATATGAGCCAATGAAGGGGAACCTGAAAGAGGAATACGAGGTCGTATAGAGGGAGAGCCAATTCAGGGTAAGAAATAACCAAATAATTGGCAATAGATCCAGGTAAACCTTGCTGTTACCAAACCCATACTAACAATCGACTGATTAACATATATAGGTTATTTATACCACAGGGCAGTTAGAAGGAAAAGGAGGAAAAGAGGGAAGTGAATTGAACTAAACAATGTCCTTTACAACACATAGATAGGTGCAGAGCATGGCCAGCAGTTGGAGATCCCCGTATCCAAAGCAGCAGAATCCAGGGTTGGCCTGCCAAGAGCGCCCAGCCATGCCGGAGCGCCCAGACCACTCCAACCCATCTCCCAGGCTGACCAACTGACCCCCATTCCCGTATGTCAATCAATCAATCAATCAATTTTATTTATAAAGCCCAATATCACAAATCACAATTTGCCTCACAGGGCTTTACAG
>NC_065521.1:3995343-3996423 GCF_006386435.1 Epinephelus moara | reverse complement strand
TCAATAGTCATATGTGTATAATAACAGTAGAAGTATGACTAATGACGGCAGCAGCAGCAGGAGGCATTTTGCAGGACCACGGCAGCAGCACAACCACACACGTCACGCTGTCCAGGCACCGCTGCGATATGAGTTAATCTGAGAGACAGTGGAGCACAAATGCTCCGGAGAAGAAGCCGAGTTTATTCAGCCTGTGTAGTTGACGGGACAGGTCAAACTGATATGATGCTGATTTACAGGAGAATTCATATCAAATGGAGGATAAACCATGAACATAAACTACAGATCACCTGTAAAGCATTTTAATAAATTAATCTATCATAATTAAAACAACTGGAGACTGAAAACAAACTGATAGCCTATATGGGTCTGATCACTTTTTTAATGAATTGACATCATTCCAGACAGGATATGTGTGTGTCTGTGACTTCCTGTATGGACTGAAGGCTGTTGGAAACTGTTGGGAAACTGTCCAACTTCACGGCAGCTTTTTGTCACCGTCCCCCGCTGCGGCCGCCTGCTCTCGTCTGCTCTCGTCTGCTTTTCAGGCGAGGCGCAGTTCATCTCGAACGAGCCTATTGTCTATGGTCTACGGCTGCATCCCAAGTCTCTTAAAATTACTGCTAACCACCTTATCTAGCCACCTTATCTAACTGTTTAGTCCCTCCCACTTAGGAAAACATGCAAGGAGTCAGGAGTTAGGAGTGAGGAGCGAGGACTGCTGATTAAGAGACATGAGACGGCCTTACTCTGAAGCATCACGCAAAGCGACGTCCTATTCTGGTGACGGCGCGACAGCTGGATCTGCTGCATAACGGAGCCAGCGTTTGGCGTACATCCCAAATCCCATTATATTCGCTGATCAAAGCCGTAACCCCCACCCCCCGCCGTCATGACTTTGGTCACACACTTTTGCATGTATTACCGTTGTTATTGAGTCATTTGCCGAAGTTTGTCGCAATTAAAGAACGGTCTGTAGCCCTGCCACTGTCACTGTGATGAGCATCATTATCATTATTATCATCATCATTATTATCACTATTATTAAATCCACTCGCCATCATTCAACAAGTCAGCTGC
>NC_065521.1:3986436-3995183 GCF_006386435.1 Epinephelus moara | reverse complement strand
CTGCACATTTAACAGCCACACATCACCGACAGTCTGCTGAACAACGCAACGGGTTGTGAATGAAATAAACTTAATTACAACATGACAGTCTTGCACGAAATATCATTAACGTTACTCTTTGTAGTCACGTAGGCATGTGAATTACAGCGTTTCATTGCAAAGAATGCATGTAACGGGTACAATTGCGCTGTTTCTCCGCCATCTCGTTCAAATGACCCAGATGTAGGGGGCAGGTATTTATACGTCAGGGCCTCAAGCTGAAAAAGACTTCCTGTTAGGAACCTCTCGTGTTACCTTACTCATCGCACCTAACAGATCCCTCCTAACGCCTAACGCTAACTCCTTACTGGCAGGAATAAGAGACATGAGACGGCCTTAAAGATGGTGGACCCCGAACAACTTCCGGTTCAAGTCAGGAGTTAGGAGTTAGCAGGATCAAGGCGAGCGCTTCTTCCTACGTGCTCAAAAACGTAGGTGCTGATTGGCCGAAGAGGAGTCCTGTGTATCTGCCCTCGATTGCTCTTCCTTCATCCTTAAACTACCCAGATGTCTGTCACAATAAATTGAATTTTGAGAACTGAATTTGAACTGTGAGAACTGAATGTGAAGATATATAGAAATAAATTCAATTTCAAATTATACTATTCAGATTCAGTTTTTCAAAGCAATGATTCAAATTAAACAATACAATTTCAAATTATGTGATTCAAATTCAGTTTTTCAATGCAATTATTCAAGTTTAGAAATTCAAATTCAGATATAAATGATTCAAATTCAGTTTCTGGTGGCACATATTTCAGCCCATAATAAAAGCTCTGGAGAGCTCCTTCAGCGATAAACTGATTCACCCAAAATGTGTGAAGGAACGCTATCGCAGGTCCTTCCTGTCTGCTGCTGTCAGGCTCCATAACCAGTACTGCTCACAATAAACTGCTCCATGGACACTTTAGGGACACTATGGACACTCTATAAACACCACTATAAGTATTGCTGTCCCCCTTGTTGTTATTTGCACATACAATATTCACTTTGCACTAAATATCCTCACTTTAATCCATTGCTCACTTTTTATCCACTGCTCATTATTATTATTATTATTATTATTATTATTATTATTATTTATTGCTGTTTCTTGTATAGTTTTTTTTTTGCATGCCTAGTTTTTTAAGTTTTTAAATATTGAGATCTTTAATCTGACTCTTTCCCCTTGACTGCTGTAACACTGGAATTTCTCAATTGTGGGATCAATAAAGGTGTATCTTATCTATTATTTTATCTTATTAAAGCATCAAATTGGCTATCGGAAATAACTGATAATTATAAATAATAATTATTGATTATATTAAATAATATGACTTAATTTACATTAAATCACCTTGGTGGGCACCATTCCCGAAAAAGGGAAGATGATAGCCAGATAAAGATATCAGTCTTATAAAATTCATTTAACTATCAATTTGGAATTTTGATTAATAAATAAATTAATCACCATTTATTAATTTACATTAATAGTAAAGCTTGAAGGATTTCGGAGTTCTTGACGCAGCAGAGGTTGACTATTCATTCACTCTTGTGCAACATCAAACAGACAGCAGGCATGATTCCAAAAAAATTATATTTATTCATAAAGTAAGCAAAGCAAAACCAAGGACAAAGGCAAAGGAAGACAAGCGGGACTTTGAGTTGCCTCTTTGGGTGTAGCTCTGTTGAAAGCCTATTTGTAAATGAGTCTATGTGAATGTGATATGTGTTGCAAACGGTCTGGATCAATGCAGAGGATGTTTAGTTGCATGCAAGACGTTGTCTGTAAACAGCATTAGCAAACTAAACACTTAGCTTTGGCGAAGCCAACTAATCAATGACCTAATTGCATACAACCACAACAATAACTCAGTAAACAGCATTCTCATCACATACAACAAGTTAAAAATATCCGTAAGGACGACAGCCGGATCACAGCCTCTTCGGCCTCGGTGCCTGGGTTCAGCATGCAGGGGCAGCAGGACCAGCAGGTGGTGGAGCCACGAAGGAGCACGCGCCAGCTGAAAGAACTCTTTGAGACAACACGTTTTTTTTTTTGTGGCTGTTTGATCATTTGAATGAATAAATCTGATTTGAAAAATGTTTAATTTACGTTGTATAAAACAGAGCTATAGGCTATTAAGATTCAAATAATCTGAAGACGATGCACACAAAACTGCTGTAGGCTATTTGTTATCCGTATCATTTGTTAAAATAAATGTTAAATAGCTCTACATTCCGACAGCCATCACTGATTTAGAGTTTATCCATATGCACAAAACATCTCTGGTTTCCCCCCACAAATGAATCTTCTGTTTGTTTGGTGACCACTGTAATTTTTTTTTGTGTGTGCTTATGCGTTTCTTTGCCTCCAGTTTCATATCAAACCATTTACGCTTCACCTCTGACATGGCTCTTTGTACTACGGAGACAACATTAACAGCATCTCCTCCAGGCCTTCGCTTTGCCTGTCCCTATCACACCACTACTAACTGAAGAAAATAAAATGTTTTTTCTTAAGTCCACTTCACCCAAAATTATTTCCATCTCCGCTTCGGAAAAATTCTTTTTTCTTTCTTTCTTTGGGCCATGACTGACAGGTCGACTGGATGCACCTACACCTCCTTATATGGTGGTCATTGGCTATTCATGGGCGGGGATTTATGCTAATTGCTGATTAACAGGAGCACGCTGTCACTTTACGACAGTTGCGGGACTAACACTTAAGCTGCATCAGTTTCTGATTTCGAAATTTCTGTTTGTGATCTGTATCAAGATTATAATTATCATTGCTACAGGTTTATGATATCTTTTTTCCATTTGCCTGCATATAACATTGGAATAAAGAAATTACACAACAGTTAACAAAGAAATTGCAATGATTTATATGACATTTTTTCAGTTACTTATCAAGCTATCAGAGATTTTCTTGAGAAACTCTGCTAATAGAAGAGTGAATCAATACGCGTTTGTCTACCTATACATACAGACCTATTAAAAAACTGAAACTGAAAAGCATGTTGAAAAGTGAAGATATTGATTTGATTTATATTTATTATTTTATTTATTTTCCAGTATTGTCATTTCCTCCTTCTTTACTGCCACCTAACAATGGATGTATTTTCTCACATTAAATGCATAAGTGCAATGCATTGTGTGTGATATAGACCTCTGGAGTGACCATTGCTGTTCATTCGCTCCCTCAGCCCTCTGAGGGTCGATCTCACCAAGCTCAGTTTTTCCGACAGCTGGAACGACACTGATGATGTCGGCGGGGATTCCGTGGGAAGTCAAGAAGGGCATGTTAAACAACAATTGAAAACAGCAGACATTCTGACTTGTCAAAGCAGGAAAAGCACAGGTGTCACTAATAATAATAATGATGGCTACCTTCAGTCCTAGTAAACATGAACAATACCAGGGCCCTGAATTGAAGCAACTAAATGGAATTAAGCCATCAATCATTTGATTCTTTACACCTGTACTTTTTCTACTGTGACCAGTCAAAATGTCTTCTGTAACATTTACCCTTAGTTTTACCGTAATGTGACAATAAAACACAAGTTCAATGAACTGCACCTTTCCTCAAAGCTTGTTATATTATTTACTGAGCTCTGTGGACCCAGACAATGATTTATGACAGCCCTGTGAATCTCGTTGTAGCATGGAGAGGAGCCTAAGTGGCCACTGACAGACCTGAGACCAACAGATACCCCTAACAGCTCAGGTGCAGTCCAGCATTAATCAGTCTTGACACGAAACTGTGGACCTTAACTTTTATCAGTATCTTAACTCACTTTTTTTGCAGTGAACATCACAGCAGTAGCCTGGCTGTGGACTCTTTGACCTGTAGTTTAATGGTAATGTGGGATGGTGGCGTGTACAGGCAGAAAGACATGGGATATTGAAAAGTGAGGGTAACAAACATGATAACCCCCCCATCCCCAGTGGGAATTACACCCTTGGGTCACACACACACACAAACACAAGTGGCTTATCTACCCAGTTTCAGTTCTCTGTGCTAAAATAAAAGAGGTAAAGGTGACACTTGTTATTGATTCTGTCTAATACAGTATCTCACAAAGGCAGCAGGAGGTGTGTTCTGCTCTTCATGCACAACACAAATGTTTATTTGAATCTTAAAGTCAAAATGTTTGCCTGTCACTCAGTGCCGGTTCTAGCACATTTGGTGCCCTAGGCCCCAGTTTCTCACCAAAATTTACATTTTACAAGATTACATTAAACACATCATGAGACCGTCATAATTTACCTTAGCCCAATACCCATTTTTACTGAATAAAGCTTGAATGCTTCACAGTGTAAATCAGTGCAACCTCCATGAGCTCTCTGTTGCAGCCAACAGCTGCTTAGAAGTAAAAATAACTAGTTCTCCTCCTGCCAATTTCAACATGTTCTTTCTCTCCACATACACTCCTCTCAGTAGTGTATTGGTAGTTGAGTGGGCACCAGAGAACTTTTGACATGATAACGATACAGCGTGTTTCAGGCTTCATGTGACGTCAGATAACTTGCCCATCTCCCCCAGAGAGCAGGTAAAGTGTAACGAGCTGGGGAGGGGGGCCGAGGGGGCGGCAGGAACCCAGAAAAAAAGGGCTCTCTGTTACTTCGTAGGCTTTGCGATTTAGTTATGTTGTTGTGGCCTTAAGTAGTATTTCAAAATAATAGAAGTAATAGTATTAGTAAATAATAGTAAAAGATAAACATTTTGATTTTTTTTCTTTCCCCATTTGTGCCCCCCTTTATGGATGACTGTGGCCTTAGCATTTGCCTATACTGCCTATGCCACGGACTGGCACTGCTGTCACTTTAAATTCAAATGAGTTTTAACCAAAGGATTCATCTCCTCAACAGCAGTGAGCATATCAGAAAGATGCATTCATGGCACTCTACATTCCAACTGCTGTAACTGACCCTAAACGGTCAAACATCAGGATGAGAGATGATGATATTTACAAGAGGCTCTTGTGATGCAGGAGGGCTGATTGAATCCCATACTGTCATTTACCTCTGTTTAATCCAGCCAGTATTAAAGTGTCACCTTTAACGTGTAGGCTAATTTAACAATGACCTGTTCTGCATAATGGCTGGGTAAATGTGTGTAGAGGGGAAAATCAAGTCTCTATCATTATACTAGATTATCAAGATAAGAGTAGAGGAAACACTTGTATACCCCATGTAGGCTAACTGCACACAATCTGTTAGCAGTGACGACAAATAACTGTAAACTGCTGATCTGTTCTGTACGACATCTATTGCACGTCTGTCCGTCCTGGAAGAGGGATCCCTCCTCAGTTGCTCTTCCTGAGGTTTCTACCGTTTTTTTTCCCCGTTAAAGGGGTTTTTTTGGGGAGTTTTTCCTTATCCGCTGCGAGGGTCATAAGGACAGAGGGATGTCGTATGCTGTAAAGCCCTGTGAGGCAAATTGTGATTTGTGATATTGGGCTTTATAAATAAAACTGATTGATTGATTGATTGATAAACAGGCTGCTGCTGTAAAAGAAGAAATCTGATGCCAGCAATATCAATTCCATGTGTTCTAATTACACACGGAAGTGACCGAATGGCTGGTGGTCAATCAGTCAGATCTAACAGAATGAACTGTAGAGGTTAAGGTGGGTCACTGGTATGCCACGTTGAGCCACCCTCGCCTCCCTCACAGTATCTCACCCATTTATTTCATAATCTCTTCTCTAGTTTCAATTCCCAGCAATCCCACTGCAGCCTGATGAGTCTCTTCATCTTCATTTTTCACAAGATCAGTCTTCATTTTCAGCTCCCTTCAGTTTTGTCCCCTTCACATTGTCCAATCCAACTCCAAAGTAGAACAGTAGTAGAACACCCTTTAAAAGCCAGGTGCGGCCACACTGAACTTTGAACTTTGGAAATAATCAATGAAATTATACTGCTCCTCGTGTATAAAGGCGCACAGTATCTCTCCTAATAGGGACACACACTAGTTTCTGTAGTGATCACTGCAAGTATGAACTCAGTCTCATTAATAAGCGATAATATGGTAACAAAATACAGTTAAGTACACTGATGAAGGCTAGTTTTAAATAAATTAAGTTTATTTAAAGTTAAACTTCTTCTGTTTTGGTCAAATGAAAATGGCAACAGATAGGCCTATTTATTTTTTTCATCCTCCCACTGTGCAAGTGTGTGCATGTGTGTGAAATTTTGAAAAATGTATCTTATTTGTACATTCTTTTCACATCATGCAGTACTGCGAATTGAATTAAAAGTAAATATATTCAGTGGACAGAAAACATAAATGCAGCAGTGGGCTAAAACAAAACTAGAATTACTGCTCCTCTGTTGTATGCTCCGCACACTAGTAAAGTTTTTCTTAGAGAGTTTGTAGTGCCATATTATCCCACCAGAACACTGCGCTCTACTTTTCACGCCCTGGCCCAAGCCCAGGCAGAAGTCACAGGCCACAAGCACAGGCAAGCCAAACATCCCCCTCCCTATATGGCGAAGGAGAGGGTAAAAGACTTGTCCGTCTAACTACACTACCTAATAAGGGAAAAAACCTCTATATGATGAGGACAAAAAAATCCCTTAAATTAAACTCTAAGCTAAAGCAAGATAAGCATAAATGAAAAATGTTATCTTTAATGAAAATACACAATCAATAAAGGGACCACTGACTGTCATGCGAAAGTTTATATAAAAGTAAATGAAGATGAATAAAATGAGAAATAAAAATGAAAAATAAAAAAATGAAAGTGAAAATCAAAAGAATAAATTGAGTAAATATGGTGTCTACTAAACTAATGCTAAGTGTAAGTAGTGTAATGTAAAAATGTGATTTGCTAATCAACCTACTAATGAATTAACATTAATGATCAAAACATTTCTAAACTAAAACACATAAATGTGAATCAGAAGAACTTAAATGAGTGACTCCTGTGAATTGTAAGTCCACAGATCCATCTGCACGTAGCGACCTACAGCAGATGATACCATTAATGTAATCAAAGATCTCACACAGGGAACGACACAACACATAACAATGCATAGCACCAGCAGGATCACTACGACATTAATGACGCTTTCCATCCACTCAAAGAAAACCAGGACCACAGGTCCATACCTGCTCCAAATTCGGTATCACGTCTCTTCTCCAGATGTAACAGGTCATTAAGATGAGCAACCACATGTGTCATGTTATCAGTGATGTCAGGTATGTATGTACAGCAATCAGTACCCACAATGTGACAAGCCCCCCCTTGACTGGCCAGGACTAAATCCACTGCCATCCTTTTCTGCAGAGCCACATTTCTGAGGCCCTGTACTGCTGGTGTGAGTGAGCTAAATCCTATAGCCGCTTTGTCTGTGAGATTTTCCAAGTCCGCAGCTACAGTATCAATCTTGTGTGCATTGTTTATTTTTCCCCACCTTGGCAGGAAACCCCCAAAACCCTTCTCCACAGGGGCCACCCTTACTACAGCTCGTCTTGCTCTGTGCGGTGGGTAGTAGTGATCATAGTCTGTGGGAAAATGAGTCAAATCAGGAACAATTTTCACAGCAGGCAGCAACTTAGCCAAGTAGCACCTGCCACACCATCCGGGCTGAAGTGCCTGATAAACATGTCTGCCACACACCCAGACGTGATGTCTGAGCGATCCATACCCATCACTACCGACTGCTGTCTCCGTCACCAAAAGCACCTGGAACGGACCGTTCCACCTGCAAGCTTTCCAGTTCTTTTGTCTCAGATCTCTCACCACAACGTAGTTGCCTGCATTGAGATCATGCAGCTTCCCTTCCGCTGGTTTGGGCAGGGCAGCTTTCACCTGTTGGTGGATTTCAGACAAAACAGATATTGCACAATATCGTAACATTTCATCCTCGCAGTGACCAGTGTCTGGCAACTGCCTTTTAACGGGCCCAATCCCTGTATTGAGAGGTCTGCCAAATAAGATCTCAAATGGACTGAATCCATTTCTGCTCCTCCTTCTAGCCCTCATGTGCATCAATACAATAGGAAGAGCTTTTGTCCATGAAATCTTAGTCTCCTCACACACTTTCACACGTTCACTGCCCTGGCTTTCTTTGCTGCCCCAGCCTTGATGTTGGTGAACGTTGAAGTGCGGGTTAGATTGGAGACTCTAAATTCGCCTTTAGGGTTTTTCTCCACATTTGGCTGTCTCCTGCTCGGCAACCCGAAGCTGTAGGGATTTTTATATAGCACCAATTTCCTGAATATGTCTTGGCAAAGCTACGTGGAAAACCTGATGGTCGCTGGCAGCTGTCAGGATAGCGCCATTGTTGGATATACGGACGCCAAATATGTTTGGGCAGCACATGCCGGTGGTACTTTCAACAATATCACGTCTCAAGAAATTGACGTCCTTATCGGCAAGGACAGGGAGACCTTTCACACCAACAGTCTCACCCTGGGCTCAAAGAAGTGTTCGGTCCTCAGAGACAGCCTCCATGATGACGGGGACAATGGACAATGGACATCAGGACAAAGAGCTCAGGAGGCGGACCTACAGTGGTGTGAAAAAGTGTTTGCCCCCTTCCTGATTTCTTACTTTTTTGCATGTTTTCCACACTTAAATGTTTCAGATCATCAAACAAATTTAAACATTAGTCAAACATAACACAAGTAAACACAAAATGCAGTTTTTAAATGAAGGGTTTTATTAATGAGGAAGAAAAAAATCCAAAGCTACATGGCTCTGTGTGAAAAAGTG
>NC_065521.1:3962520-3985594 GCF_006386435.1 Epinephelus moara | reverse complement strand
TTTTAACAGGAGCTGGGGGGCAAACACTTTTTCACACAGAGCCATGTAGCTTTGGATTTTTTTCTTCCTCATTAATAAAACCCTTCATTTAAAAACTGCATTTTGTGTTTACTTGTGTTATCTTTGACTAATGTTTAAATTTGTTTGATGATCTGAAACATTTAAGTGTGGAAAACATGCAAAAAAGTAAGAAATCAGGAAGGGGGCAAACACTTTTTCACACCACTGTACATACAATGTCTCTGTGGGAAGAGCTGGAAAAGTATTAGTATAAAGGTATACTATAAAGTATAGTAGCACAGATCACACATCTTTTGCAAAACTCTGTGGCATAACTGGAAAACTCTCTTGTAAACCAGTATGACACGTGGTCCAAACTATGTGTCAATTTAGCAAAGAAATGAAAAAGGCAGCTATGTAACCACAGTACATCCTGCTTTTTTCCAAATGGCCTTCTCCGCCGGTTAGGCCCTTATCTGCAGGTCTGTTATCTCAGCCGTAGCCACGACTGTAGGAGTAGAAGCAGGGGTTAGTGAGGTAGCATGCAAGGCTAAAGACAATGGCAGCACATGATGAGCAATAGATTTCCCCGTTGAAGTTAAGAAATCCCTATCCTTCCAGATTTGTCCAAAATCATGAACCACACCCCAAGCATATCTGCTGTCTGTGTAAATATTTACAGATTTGCCCTCTGCCAGTTTACATGCCTCTGTCAGAGCCACCAATTCAGCCGCTTTAGCTGAATGTGAGGATGACAAAGGACGTGCGATCACTGTCTCCTGCAGTGTTGTGACGGCAAAACCTGCAACATTTTTACCAATGCTTGGGTCTCTTGAAGCTGATCCGTCAACAAAGATTCAAATCAGCATTGGCAATCGGTGTGTCTCTCAAATCTGGCCTGGGAGAGCAAGCAGAAGTTATCACAGACATACAGTCATGTGTGTCAACTGCAGCAACACTATCAAGTTAAGATGAAAAATAAGCTACAGGTCGCTGTTTACCCTTGTGTTTTTGTAACAGTTCAGAAGTCATTTACCCACCCTTTTCATCAACAGTCTGGGTAAATGGTCGTGTACAGTCAGGCAGTCCAAGAGTAGGAGGTGTTTGCAAAGAAAGTTTCAAGTCAACAAAATATTTATCTGCGTCAGGAGTCCAAATGACACAATCAGATGCTTTCAGGCCTTTCCCATGAGCAATTGCTGCTAATGGTGCCTCAATTTCAGCATAATTAGGAAGAAATCACTTGACCCAGGAATGTGACCTCTTTTGCAACAAATTGTAGCTTTGACATGCTGGCTTCATGGCCCTGTTCACCCAAATGAGTCAGCAAGGCTACGGTCTTTAACACAGCCTTCTCTGGTTTCACTCGCAACCAAAATGTCATCAACATACTGCAACAAAGCACTTCCTTTAGGCAGTAAAAGAGTTTCCAAACTATCTCTCAAAGCAGAATTTCAAATCAAAATGCAAACCAGAATTGACTATCTGAGTGTACTGGAACACTGAAAAAAACATTTGACCGTTTAACAACTGAAAACCATTTGCTATCAGCTGTAACTTGAGACAGAATTGTATGTGGATTTGGGACCGTAGGTACCCTGGCCTGCACAGCAGCATTTACAGCTTGCAGGTCTTGCACAAATCTCCACCCTGCAGGTTGAATTATACGCATTATATTCTATTTTACGCACAGGAAATATGGGCCTTCTCACAGGAGAGTTTGCACATGCAACAATCACTCCCGCTTTCAACAGAGCATCAAACACTGGTTTAATGCCTTCAACTGCTTCACATCTGAGAGGATATTGATTACGACAGGGTCTGTTGTCTGATTTAGGTGTGATTATCACAGGCTCGCAGTTTTTTATCAGACCAACATCAATCAATCAATCAATTTTATTTGTAAAGCCCAATATCACAAATCACAATTTGCCTCACAGGGCACATCATGTTTACTTTTGGCCCAGAGATAAGCGGGAACCTGCTGTAGCTCTGGGATGTCTGCAACAGATTTAACTGTGCACATGTCAGTATCAAAACCAGTCTTGTCTGCAAACACGACTGAACGGGAAGTCTCAATGGCACAATTTAGTTTCTTTCTGTACACCCTCATTTCCTCATTAAAATCAATATGAGGATCAGTTGTAGACTTCCAGCATGGAGTGGCGTTCAGCTCCCGCACCCACAGACCCAGGTCTGTGTGTGCGGTGTGTGGATCAGTTTTGTGACAAAATCAACTCATGCAATCAATCAGGAAGTTTCACCCAGACAGCACAATTAACGTCATTCCAATACAATCAATCTAGCTGTAACCTGTCCTTTTCCTGTCCTGTACTACACCAGATGTCCTCATAATCACGGTCAGTGTGTGACATAGGAACCATGTGTGCCGAGCAGTGCAGGCATGTGATGTCAGCATGTGTGTGTGTGTCTGAGAGCTGCAGCAAAACAGAGGGAGAGAGAGAGATCTGTCTTCCACTCACATACAAACTGTCCCTCATGTTGGAAAAAAGCAAAACTTTCCTTCATTTCATTCACTCTCCTCACCTGAATGCCATCAGGTGTACAAATCAAAACAATTCCCAATCTACACATGAGATCTCAACCCATCAGATTGATAGGACATTTGTCAGAATACAAGAATGAGTGTTTGAAAGAATCCCCATCTCAGAATCAAAATAATTCAGCTGAGCAGTGTATTTTTCAATAATCGCTACTCCTGCAACCCCAACTGTTTTCTGATATCTCCCACTCAGGTTTAGCCTTCGGATCAAAATCACAACGTCTTCCGACTGATTCTGTGGCCCCGGAATCCACCAAGAAAAAGAGTTCAACACCTTTAACTGACAGTGTGTATTGAGGCATCTGTTTGTATGCCTCCGCTGAGAAATCAGCCAGCATATTGCTATGCTCACTCTCTCTCTCTGTTTAGATTCAAGGTGCAGAATCGCGTCAGAAACAAGCTCATACTCTGCATCAGTCATGATGTGCATGTTGTGTGTTTCTGTATTTGTGTTAGTGTCAGTGTTCTCACGTGTGTGAAGCGTTTTCCAGGCCAGTGTGGTCACCAGATTCGTCCGTCCTCGTGCTCTCACCACATAGTCAATCTGACTCATCTGCCCCATCTTTTTTCTTGTTGTTTCCCTCTTAACGGCAGTTTCTTGCCCAATGTCCCTTTCTGCCGCACTTGAAACAACGGTCATTGTCTTTGTGTCCTCCTTTTGACTTTCCTCAAGTTCGGTCAGTCCATCATACTACTACTGTCTCTGCTTGTAATTGTACAGACAAGCAGAGACAGTCTCATCTGCATCCTGCTTAACCGCCACCACTTTTCCCCAGTCCAAACGAACAGGGAGCTCCGTTTTCAATCTTGTCATCAGCCGAAGAACAATGTCTCTGTAAGCAGCGCTGATTCAGAGAGGCCAGCTGCTCCCTCTGGTTCGTGGTGTTCAACAACGGTGGAGGCCGTACAGGTGGAGCCGAGTCGAGGTCCGAATCCAGCTTTGAACACTGCACTGGGAAACCTTTGGGGCCCTGCCTATGCTTGGCTTCCCTCATCCAGCTACTAAAAGCTGACCAATCTGCCCGGAACTTGACCTTACCTCCAAACTTCTAATCCCCTGTCTTTCTAAGTCTGTCAACCTCACCTCTAAAGCCTCCAGCTGTTTGACACTCAGGCTGCCTGTTCTCGGAAAACAGCACTTGTGGACCCACAGATCTAACTGAGCCACGCTCTCCTTTCCATAATTAATCTCTATAAATCTCATGTTTGGAGCGCCATAATCAGGCTCAATTTTCCCCTTTGAGGTTGTGCTCTGTCCAGATCCCATTGTAATCAAACTCTTAGTTTTCTTATTAGAAGTAAATCAAATTTGTGGAAGCAAAAATCAATCTCAAAAAATGCACAAACTTATCACTTTAAAGGAATTTTTTTCCTTTACCCGAAAGCGCGCACAACTTGCAAAAAGGAAATAAAGAAAAAACGCACATCTGTTCCACTTTGATAGCAAGTGTCTCTACTTCTCCTCTAACCCTCCACTTTGATAGCAAGTGTCTCTACTTCTCCTCTAACCCAGACAGCTTCTCACCACCTTTTCTTCTGTCTTCAATGGCTGAAATAATCAGGTGTCGTGTTAGGTTCCTAACCTACACTACTTTAGGTCCCTGACATAAACCGAGCTCACCACTTTTCCTGCACTCAGCTTCCCAGAAACGAGCTCACCACTTTTCCTGCACTCAGCTTCCCAGAAACGGTGCCTGGCACGTCTGCCAACCTATCACAATAGGCGGCAAAGACTTTTCCTGCGTAGTCCTCAAAACTCACCAGAAAAGACGGCGAGGTGTTGACAGCCACCAAGTTCGTTGGACCCCAACGGTGAAGGGAATCCCAGTTTTCCAGACGCCCTCCTCTCAACCTTCCTTTGTGGGGGAGTTTGAGGTGGTAAGAGCCTTGGCTCTTGCTGTGCGCACAGTCTTCACACCTTCAGTCCAGAATTCCAGAATCCGCTCACAGATGAGGTCCCTTCGTGGTCACCAATTTTGTGGTGGCAAAACAACTATTTAATGAACAGTTTAAAGAAAAAGTCTTCACACGTCGGCTGTCTTTCTTGAGTTTTAATAAGCATTCATGAATGGAGACATTCAAACATACAACCGCATGAACAGTCAGTCAGTGAATGCCTAGCAAGTCCTCTCGCCCTGCTATCTTTATAGTTCCCATAACACATGCACATCAACAGTCAAAATATGTGGCGCCTTGACATTCCTAAAACACATCTCTTCAGACTAACAAGGACACTTGTTGTCCTCCCTGGCTCATAATCTTGGTGTCTGAGCCTCCCTGGCTCGTGACCTTGGTGTCTCTCACTGCTGTCACAGTAGGGGTTAAAAGAGCACCACACATCATACATCATAGCAATACCAAATACCAGAATTTTCCATCACATCTCCAAAAGTAGAACGGGAGCCAAAGCCTTCAGCTATCAAGCTCCTCTTCTGTGGAATCATCTTCCTGTTTCAGTGTGGGAGGCAGACACTGTCTCCACATTTAAGAATAGACTTAAGACTTCCCTATTTGATTTGGACCAGCCCTTAGTTAGGCTGACATAGACCTAGTCTGCTGAAAGGCGTCCTATGATACACCTCCTATAATACACTGAGCACCTTCTCTCCTCTCTCTCTCCTCAGTCTCTGAAAAGTTGGCTCTTCTTCACTTGCTAAAATTCATGTCCTATTACTGCATATTGCTAACTCAGCTTTACTGCATGTCACTAACTCGGCTTCTTCACCTGAGCCTTTGTGCTCCACCGTCTCGCAGGTTACCTCGAATTGCAGCTATGCCTGGATCGTGTGTCATGGTTTTGCTTTATTGAATTGAATTAATCAGTTTATTCTTCAGTGTCAAATTTAAAGAAATTCCCTTAAGCAGCTCTTGATTTATCATGTTCAGTTCAGTTCAGTTTTATTATTAATGTCCCAAAGGGCAAATTAGGTTGCAGCGGCATAGAGGCACAAAAAGCACATAAAAACATGGTAAGACCGTACATAACATGGAAACAATGCAAGTAAAATGCCCAGCCCAAAATCTAAAAATATCTAAAAAATAATAAATATGATATGAGTTCTGGGAACAGTGACCAGTAAAGCGCACAGAGTAACAGTAAGACACACAGTGTCTGGTAAAGTGCAGTCTTTGAAAGGAGCGATCAAGAGAAAGTGCTGGTCAGTACAATAGAATGAGACAGATGCAAGGTCACACTGACCTTTGACCTTTGACCATTGAAATCTAATCAGTTCATTGCTGAGTCCAAATGAATATTTGTTCCACATTTGAACAAATTCCCATTAGGTGTTCCTGAGATATCACATTTTAGAGAATGCAACAGATGCAAGGTCACATTGATCTTGATCATTGACCACCAAAATCTAGTCAGTTCATCCTTGAGTCCAAGTCAACCTTTGTGCCAAATTTGAAGAAATTCCCATAGGGCATTCTTGAGATATCATGTTCACAAGGATAGGACGGACGGACAGATGGACAACCCAAAAAAATATTGCATCCGGCCATGGATATCACCAGTGCCAAGGCGTAACAATGGACAGCTGATGCAATTTTGCCCCTCATCATATTTAATTGACATCGCTTTAAAATGAGCGCTCCAAAGCAAGGATGTCTCATTTTGTTAAGTGCCTGTTTCCTTGACTCCTCTCTCCTCACGTTTCTTCCTCACGTCCTCCACCCCTCTCCTGTGGGTGGGACTAAAATGTAAGCGAAGGCAATTGAGGAGGTACAAAATGGAAAATAGAAAAGGTCTTTTGTGTCTGTGGTGGTGGGTATATGAAAATGCAGAAGTACATCTGTAGTTTGTGCAACAGCCTGAGAGCCAGCAAAACTCCCAGATGACACCAAAAATGTCGGATGGCTGATTTGGCTGGCTGGGCACCAACAAGATGGAGGGAAGATTACTACGCTTCATTTACACTTATACCCACAATAATAAGATACAAATCTGGTTGAAAAATCAGCTAAGTATCCCTTTAACCAACAAACACTGCAATGTTCTCACTTTCAAGCAACATCATATGTGACAGCAAAAATCATCGAAGAATGGTTCCTGAGAAAAATATTTTACACATGCTGGTTTAACTTATTTACTATAGTTTAATTTAGTATAATCTCATTAGTACTGATGTTTTATATGATGGATGAGCGGTATCTGCTTCACTACAGTCTGATACATACCTGCTTTTGTCATCTTTGGTTCTTTCCTTCCTATATTCATTATCTTTCTCCCCTATACTACCTTCCTCTCTCCCTATCCTTCCTCCTGTCCACTCATGTCAGGCACACTCACTTGTCCTGAAGTGTGGAAGGCGGCTGAGATCATTAGGGGAAATTACTCTTGTGTTGCATTCCAGCTCTGATAATAAAACTGTCACAAGAGGGGACAGTGTGATGACTGCACCACTGCAGGGATTAGGGAGAACATACTTTCTGTCTGACTCGCTCACTGCCCTTCTCCTTAGTCCTATTGTTCTATTTCTTCTTTGGTTATTATTATTTTTGATGATGCTGAATGAATAAATAATAAATGTTCAACCATGTTTGGATGTCTGGGTTCCTGAATTATATTTTGTAGCTGTAACTTGGTTAATTTGTTTACAAATATGAGGAACAAAAGCAGACACCTTCAAAAAACAGGCCAGTCAGTCATTTCCTTTCTTCTAGGTGATCTGTTAAAATTACTGTTAAAATATCAATTGTGGAGAAGAGGAATTTGGGATTGTTTTTATTGTCAGAGATTAGTTTTTTGAAGTGGGAAATTCTTGCCTGTTTGACTGCGTTATTATAGGTTTTGAGATGTTGACGTAATATTTCGTAGTGGACTGTTAGGTTTGATTTTCTCCATCTTCTCTCAGCACTCCTGCAGTATCTTTTCAGTTGTTTGATTTCCTGATTTCTCCACGGGGGTGTAGGTTTTGTTCTAATTGTTTTGATTAAAAGTGGAGCCACTGAGTCCAGCGTTGACTTGAGTTTGCTGTTAAAATTGTCCACAATAAAATCACAGGGTGCTCGTAAAATCTCTGCAGGAGTGCTCTGTAAAATCTGGATAAAATTTGCAGCCCCTTCAGAAGTTAGGTAGCGTTTCCTCACTGTTCTCACCGGGGCCTCCTGTTGGTTAAAACTGGTGATGTTAAAAAACACACAAAAGTGGTCGGACACAGCCAGATCCACAACAGAGGACACACCCACGGACAGGCCATAGGTTATGACCAGGTCCAGGGTGCGCCCTCGGCGTGATATGTTATTTAAAATCCAAACAATTTAAGAGGTTTAAAAATTCTCTGGATACTGGGTCCGAGGTGTCAATGTGTAGATTAAAATCACCAATTATTAAAATCCTGTTGTAGGTGGAGTGAATGATTGATAATAATTTAGAGAAATCACTGATAAAAGAAGTGGAGTACTGGGGTGGTCTGTAAGCTGTTATGCAAAGGATAGGAGGGCTGCTAAAAACAAAGGCATGATGCTCAAATGACGTGTAACTGCTAAAAGAAACTTCATTTGAGGACATTGTGGTTTTTGTTACTGATGCAGTTCCGCCTCCTCTTTTACCTCCCCTAATAGAATATAAAGAGTTAAAATTTGGTGGGGAAGCCTCGGCGAGAACAACAGGTGCGTCGGTGCCAAGCCATGTCTCTGTAAGGAGAATACTGTCTAGGTTATTGTCTAAAATTAAATCATTTATGATAAAAGATTTGTTTAAAAGGGAGCGCACGTTCAGCACTGCCATTTTAATGTTTGTGCTGAACGTGCGCTCTTCATGACTTTTCAAATGGATGTTAAAAACACGGTTAGGTCTAAAAACATTCCTGGGTTTCAACTTTCTAAGTGTAATGATGGTTTTTATGGTGTGAATGTCCTGTGTTTCCGGTTGCAGAGAAGGTGCTACTGAGGGAGATGTGTGTGTGGTGCAGTGTGTAGTGGAGGAGGGAGAAGGTGGGTGAGCAGTGAGTCAGGAGGTGGCTGTGGTGCAGGATCGAACGGTCAGGTCATTGTTGACTGAAATGAACCAAAAAAATAAACTACTACTAAACTACTGATAAAAGCCGTGATCCCTCCTGGTTTGGGTGGAGGCCGTCCCGTTTAAAAAGGTGGGGTCTGATTGTCCACAAAAGGGATACTTTTGGCCAAGCAGTATCCCTTCAGCCACAGGTGCAGCTGACGAAGACAGCTGGTGGTGACGTCACCATAACGAGGTGGGGGAAGCAGGCCGGAAATAATTAGCCCCTTCCCCGTGTCCAGCAGGCGGTCCACCAGGGAGATGAAGTCCTGCTTGAGGACCTCTGACTGCTGATACCGGCCTCCAGGACCAGCGTGGAGGCCGAGCTGTGCCGTGCAGTCAGCTGGAGGGCGGAGGATACAACCTCACTGACACGGGCACCAGGGTGGCAGAGGGTGCGGCCGTTGTGCACTTCCACGTATCTGACCATGTTGCGGTGGCTGGGGTCCTGGAGGAAAGTTCAGTCCCCCTCTCCATCCTCCTCGGCCTGCTGGTCCTCCCCTAGGTCTGCCTCTGTCTCTGCACCAGCACAAGGTGGCGTTTGCATAGTCAGTGTTCTGCGTGTGGGGAGCGTCTTCTTTCATCTGCTCTTGGCCTTCGTATCCCTGGCCAAGGTCACTGTGAACCTTCCCTCCACCTGGCCTTCCATTGTTGTTGCTGCTCTTGCCTCCGCTACCGAGCGCAGGGGGTATTGTCCCGTCTCTGATGGTGATGTGTCTTGTAGGTATGGTGGTGGTGATGCTGGTAGGGGTGGGGCTGTGGGTATCACATCCGTCGGTGCCTGTGGGTCCTGTGGGTCCTTGCTGCACTCTACTTGCACCATTCGCTTCGGTGCCTGGGGGTCCTGTGGGTCCTGTGGATGCTTGCTGCACTCCTTTGACTCGTTTAAATCTAGGCTCAAAACATATCTCTTCTCAAAAGCATTTGTATCCCCCTGACATGATATTTTAATCTCCCACTCTGTGCTTATTTGTGCCTTGATTTATGTATTTATGTATGTTGCTGCTATGGCTCTGGTTTTTTTGTGTTATTGTGTTACTTCTGTATTTTTCCATTTTCTATTTTTATATGTTCAGCCTTTGGTCAATGTGAGTTGTTTTTTAAATGTGCTTTATAAATAAAGTTGACTTGACTCGACCACCCTAATACCTCCCTTTCTTTAGCCCTTTTGTTCTTTTTCTCATAACTCGCCTTAGTGTCTTTTGCCTCAATGTGTCTTAGTTCTGACTCCACCTCGTCGCAACATGCCAGGTTGAAGGTTCCATCTTTAGACCACGATTTTTTTCCGTTTTTTTTTTTGCCATTTGGTCACACAGCGTTGGATTCGGTTTCCCCGACCTGGGTGTTGTGTCATCACTATGGGTATCTCTATGGGTGTCAGAACCCCTTTTTTCATCTTTCCTTGGTTGGCTCCCATGAAGTCTTGTTTAATTTCACTTGCTCTTAAAATTTGTGGTTGCTCATCTGTTTCTTTTGTGCGTACTAGTAATTTCCCTACTGTGATAGCAGTTTTTGTATTTATTTATTTATTTATTTCATTTTTTTTTTATTATTATTATTATTATTATTTATTTTTTTTAGAGGTTATATTCTAGTTTATGTGACCACAACTCATGACAACAATTTTGCGAAAATTTGAAAGGAATTGGTGTTTAAACAAGCTGGAAGAGCACCCACGGCAAGACTGAGACCAAGACTTTTCCCTGGGAAACAGCGGGAGCAACATCTCGCAGACACCGGGAAGTACGCTTGAAACACATCCAGGATAAACTATAGGGGTGTCGACGCAACGGAGACACTGCATAACAAATATTCTGTAATGTAACTGACTGAGTAGCTTTCAAAAGACCGGTAAGATTATATCGTTATCTCAGATCAGACTGTAAGAGACCAGGTGAACTTTCCTGTTGTAAATTTAATCCTTTGAAATTGACCATATCTGGGAATTTGTGTCTGTAGTTCTATGTGCACTCCTCTGAGTTTAACCAGTCAGAGATATCAGTCTGCACTAGGAGGGGCCCCTTCGGAGTTAAGGGCTTCCCCTCCCAATTTAGAAGTTGAGTTCACACTTCAGAGATGAAGGTCACTAATGTTAAGTGTGTGTGTTCATATGGTAGGTTTCATTTTGATTCACAGGCAGAAGTTATTTTGTATAGGGCATCTAGGAATGTTTAAATATCCAGACAAACATTTCTTTTCTATTGAATGAAA
This sequence comes from Epinephelus moara, assembly GCF_006386435.1. Taxonomy (NCBI): domain Eukaryota; kingdom Metazoa; phylum Chordata; class Actinopteri; order Perciformes; family Serranidae; genus Epinephelus; species Epinephelus moara. Next base: position 3,974,819 of record NC_065521.1, on the reverse strand, counting down.
TGCTTCATCAGAACTACAAAGTAGTGACCCTCAATGTGAATGGGTTACATAACCCTATTAAAAGAAGTAAGGCAATTGCAAAAATGAAAAGAGAAAAACAAGATGTATTTTTTTGGCAAGAAACACACCTATCAAGTGTTGAACATGTTGAACATGAGAAGTTGGCAACTGGAATATCAATTTACAGCCCTCCCTTGACTCCTGAAACAGAACATCAAAGATAAAGTCTGAAGCATTACATGTCAAAAAACTTCTTAAAGAAATAGGTATATACGTAATTATAATGGAACGGCATTTCCCAGCATATTATGGGATGCTGCAAAAGCTGTTATTAGGGGTAAATTAATTGTGTGGTCAGCCCAGAAAAAAAGGAAAAAAGTACACAAATTAAGGACTTGATTGAAAAGTTAAAATCTTTGGAAAATGAACACATGGAGTATAATAACATAAATGTCTTAAATCAGATCCAGGATACAAAACAAACTTTAAATAACCTACATGAAAGGCAAATGGAGAAGAGAGTTAAATTCATTAAACAACATTTTTATGAGAATGGCAGTAAAATCTAAGAAATTATTGGCCTGGAGAATTCACAAACAACAAGCTGAGAGATTTATATATAAAGTTAAAGAGCCCCAGACCAACAAGATATTTCTCAAACTGGAAAATTCCTTTGAAATGTGTTACACAAAGTTATATGCCCAGCCCCAGGCAGCAGACTGTCAGACAGACAGCTGTATCATATTTTTTAGCATCTTTAGATGTACCATCTGGGGAGATTCAGGAGGAGCAATGCGGATTCTGTCCTGGCCGTGGTTCAGTGGACCAGCTCTTTACTCTTGCAGTGTTGCTGAGGGGTCGTGGGAGTTTGCCCATCCAGTCTACATGTGCTTTGTGGACTTGGAGAGGGCTTATGACTGCGTCCCTCAGGGGGTCTTGTGGGGTGTACTGCGGGAGTTTGGGGTACCGGGCTCGCTGCTATGAGCCATCCGGTCCCTTTATAACCAAAGTGAGAGCTGTGTCCGCATACTTGGTGTAAAGTCACACACTTTCCCGATGGGTGTTGGCCGCCACCAAGGTTGTCCCTCATCACCGATCCTGTTTGTGATTTTCATGGACAGCACAGACGGGGGGAGGAAGGGGTCCGGTTTGGGGACCTCAGAATTGCATCTTTGCTTTTTGCAGATGATGTGGTTCTGTTGGCTTCATCACACCATGACCTCCAGCATCCACTAGGGTGGTTTGCAGCCTACTGTGAAGCGGCCGGGATGAGAGTCAGCACCACCAAATCTGAGGCCATGGTGCTCTGCCAGAAAGCGATGGAATTTTTATCTGAATTTTCAGAGTTTCTATCCAGTTTAGTTCTTAAATGAGATAAAGTTATTATTGTAGGTGATTTTAATATTCATGTTGACAGTGATAATGATTCCCTCACTACTGTGTTTATCACATTACTAGACTCCATTGGCTTCAGTCACAGTGTACATAAACCCACTTTCTGTTTTAACCACACCCTCAATCTAGTTCTGACGTATGGAATTGAAATTGAAAACTTACTAGTCCTTCCACAGAATCCCTCTCTATCAGATCACTACTTAATAACTTTTGATTTCTTATTACTCGAATACAAGCCACTCAGCAACAGTTATTTTACTAGGTGTTTATCAGATAGTGCTGTAGCAAAATTTAAGGAAACTTAATACTATGTCCCTCTGTAACAGAGTTTCCTGTACTGACTTTAAACTCTCCCAAATTGATTATCTTGTCGATAGCGCTGCAGACTCACTGCGAACAACACTCGACTCCGTAGCACCTCTTAAAAAGAAGTTAACAAAGCAAAGAAAGTTCGCTCCTTGGTATAACTCTCAAACCCATAAGTTAAAACAAATATTGCAAAAATTTGAAAGGAATTGGCGATTAACCAAACGGGAAGAATCTCATTTAGTCTGGGCAGACAGTCTCAGAATGTATAAGGTGGGCCCTCCAAAATGCCAGAGCAAGCTATTACTCATCATTAATAGCAGAAAATAAGAACAACCCCCGCTTTCTTTTCAGCACTGTAGCCAGGCTGACTGAGAGTCACAGCTCTATTGAGCCATGTATTCCTTTAGCCCTCAGCAGTAATGATTTTATGAGCTTTTTTAATGACAAAATTCTAACTATTAGAGGCAAAATTCATGACCTCCTGTCCTCAGATAGTACCTATCTAACCTCAAACACAGCTGTAAGACCTAATATATATTTAGATTGCTTCTCCCCAATTTCTCTTCAAGAACTGACCGCAGTGATTTCTTCATCTAAATCATCAACGTGTCTCTTAGACCCCATCCCAACTAGGCTACTTAAGGAGGTCTTTCCTTTAGTTAACACTCATATATTAGATATGATCAATATATCCTTATTAGCAGGCTATGTACCACAGTCTTTTAAGGTAGCTGTAATTAAACCTCTACTAAAAAAGCCCACCCTGGATCCAGAGGTGTTAGCCAACTATAGACCAATATCTAATCTTCCCTTTATGTCAAAGATCCTTGAGAAAGTAGTCGTAGACCAGCTGTGTGATTTTCTCCATGATAATAATTTATTTGAGGAATTTCAGTCAGGATTTAGAGTGCATCATTGCACTGAGACAGCACTAGTTAAAATTACAAATGACCTTCTGATTGCTTCAGACAAAGGACTCGTCTCTGTACTTGTTTTATTATATCTTAGTGTGGCGTTTGACACAATTAACCATCAAATTCTGCTACAGAGACTGGAACACTTAATTGGCCTAATGACATAGTTTCTCTAGATGGCAATGCTCTGGCCTCTAGCACTACCATAAGAAATCTCTGAGTAATATTTATACACACACACACACACACACACACACACACACACACACACACACACATATATACATATATGTATATATATATATACATATATATTGCATTGTTCTTGGTCTCTTGCTATGACTGTTATCTATTTTTTAAGAGCTTGTGATGGGGTGGGTGGGGCCTTGGGGTTGTGGAAGTGGTAGAGCAGTGTGTTTTGTGTTTGTTGTGTATTAATGTAATGTATATTTTGTGTTATTTTTGTATCTGTGTTGGGACCCCCTCAAAAACGAGATGCTGCATCTCAAGGGGCTATCCTAAATAAATTGAATTGAATTGAATATTTGATCAAGATTTGTCTTTTAATTCTCATTTAAAACAAACCTCACAGACTGCATTTTTCATCTGCGTAATATTGTGAAAATTAGGCCTATCCTGACCCGAAAAGATGCAGAAAAATTGGTCAACACTTTTGTTACCTCTAGGCTGGATTACTGTAACTCCCTATTATCAGGTAGCTCTAATAAGTCTTTAAAAACTCTCCAGCTAATTCAGACTGCAGCGGCACTAACAGGAACTAAGAAACAACATCATATTTCTCCTGTTTTAGCTTCTCTGCACTGGCTCCCTGTAAAATCCAGAACTAAATTTGAAATCCTACTGTTAACTTATAAAGCTCTAAATGGTCAGGCTCCGTCATATCTTAGAGAGCTCATAGTGCCGTATTATCCCACCAGAATGGTAAATGGACCTGCATTTGTATAGCGCCTTTCTAGTCATCTAGTGACCACTCAAGGCGCTTTTTTACACTACGAGTCACATTCACCCATTCACACACACATTTATACACTGGTGGCCGAGGCTACCATGCAAGGTGCCACCTGCTACTCAGTTTTAACACACTCACACACCGATGGAACAGCCATTGGGAGCAATCGGGGTTCAGTATCTTGCTCAAGGATACTTCGACATGCAGCCTGGAGGAGCCCGGGATCGAACCGCTGATCTTTCGATTGGTGGACATCCTGCTCCACCTCTGAGCCACAGCCACACAGCAGAACACTGCGCTCTGAGAATGCAGGGTTACTCGTGGTCCCTAAAGTCTCCAAAAGTAGATCAGGAGCCAGAGCCTTATTTATTTTTTCATTTCATTTCATTTATTCCTTTTGACCCCTCCCCGGGGTATAAGGGGCAGACCAAAAAAAATAACATTAATAAATCAGGACAGGCAGCAGCCAATGCACAACAAAATAAATAAAACAGAATTTGTGTACATACATACAAGTCAAAGCAAATCAAGAGAAACTATTCAAGATTTTCTTTAAAAGTTTCAACAAATTTGACAAGACCTTTACTTTTCGAGATGACATTAATTTTTGAAACTTATATTATATACTAATATTTGGATTTGCTCTATAGAACTGTCTGACCAACTTTCTTCTCTCTTTATCAAAAAAAAGAACACACAAGTACATAATGATATTCGTCTCCTCGATTGCCAGTCAAACAAAGAGTACATTTCCGGGGGACATTTTCACAATCATACCTGCGCTCAGAGATAGGTAACTTATGATTTCCACACCGAAACTTAGACAAACAAACTCTTTCGGCAGGTCTTAACATAATCAGATAAAGATCAAAAGTGAAATCAGTTTTAAACAATTTGTAACTATCACATAAAGGGTTACTTTGTAATTTCTCATGCCATCTCTGTAATTCCATGTCAGATAATCTATGTTCAATCATTAATTTTAAATGTTTAGGGTTCATCCGTCCAGCGTCATGCCATAAGTACGATAAACCACAATCATCAAGAATATTTTTAACTTTGGAAATCCATTTACACTGAAAAATATTGTCATCATACAAAGTCTTGAAAACAATAAACACAGTCAAAGAGATTTTTGCTGTATTATAACTAATTAAATGTACCCAAAAGTTAATCATTCTCATGTTTACCTTTAAATCTAAACTATTTCGACCAAACTCTCCATAAATAATACAATTTGCTGTACGTTTATTAACATTAAGTAAACGTTACAAAAAAGATCTGTGAAGCATTTCAATTTGGTCAAGTTTATGAAATCCCCAGACTTCACTTCCATATAAAAGAATAGGCACTATAAGCTGGTCAAATAACTCACATTGTATATCAACAGGTAACTGTAATCTAGTAACTCTGTTTTCCAAGGAGAATAAAGCTCTTTTAGCTAGTTTAACTTGCTTAGCTATTGCTTTATCAAATCGTCCATTAAAATTAAATAACGTTCCAAGATAGTCATACTCAAAAGTAACTTCTAATTTATCTGAACCAAACTTAAATTCTGGGAGTATCCGTAATTTCCCCCTAGAGAAAATAACAACCTTTGTTTTGTCTGTGTTGACAGTTAAATACCAGTTTTTACAATAAGAAGCAACTGCATTTAATGCGGCCTGTAATTCTGAAGGAGTCTCTGCCAGTACAATCGTATCATCCGCGTAAAGCAGGACATATAATTTCAAATATATCCCTATTTCACCATTCATCACATTGCGGCATTCAGTTGAAAAAAGTTGAAGTCCGTTGTACCATTGACTCACATATTTTTCAAAGTCATTTAAATATAGTGCAAACAATAGTGGTGATAAATTATCCCCCTGACGCACTCCTACATTACATACAAATTGTTCAGATAAATCATAACCAGCTCTAACACAAGATTTGGCATTCTCATAAATATTATGTATCACATTTAATACTCTTCCGTTTATACCAAGTGCAACTAATTTAAACCATAGTGATGACCTATCTACCAAATCAAATGCGTTTTTATAATCAACAAAGGCACAATACAGTCTTTTTTTCTCATACAAGTACCATTCAACCAGTGAGTGAAGAACAAAAATTTGGTCAAGGGTTGAAAAGCCTTTCCTAAACCACACACATCACACTATCCAGGCACCGCTGCAATATAAGTGGAGCACAAAGGCTCCGGAGAAGAAGCCGAGTTAGTGACATACAGTATGGCCGAGTTAGCAAGATGCAGCTATCAGGCTCCTCTCCTGTGGAATCATCTTCCTGTTGCGGTCCGGGAGGCAGACACCGTCTCCGCATTTAAGACTAGACTTAAGACTTTCCTCTTTGATGAAGCTTATAGTTAAGGCCGGCTCAGGCTTGCCTTGTACCAGCCCCTAGTTAGGCTGACTTAGGCCTAGTCTGCCGGGGGACCTCCTATAATACACCGGGCACCTTCTCTCCTTCTCTCTCTCTCATATCCTGTTACTGCATCTTGCTAACTTGGCCATACTGTATGTCACTAACTCGGCTTCTTCTCCAGAGCCTTTGTGCTCCACTTATATTGCAGCGGTGCCTGGATAGTGTGATGTGTGTGGTTGTGCTGCTGCTGTGGTCCTGCCAGATGCCTCCTGCTGCTGCTGCCATCATTAGTCATTAGTGATACTTCTACTGTTATTATACACATATGATTATTGTCACATATGTATACTATCAGATATAAATATATACTTTCAACATATTGTACCACAATAGCCAGAATTATATTTATATTATTACTTTCATTAATGTTGTTGTAAGCTGTTACCGTTACCATTTGTCCTGCATCCCTCTCTGTCTCTGTCTCTCTCTCTGTCTCTCTTTCTGTCTCATTGTGTCATACGGATTACTGTTAATTTATTATGTTGATCTGTTCTGTACGACATCTATTGCACGTCTGTCCATCCTGGAAGAGGGATCCCTCCTCAGTTGCTCTTCCTGAGGTTTCTATCATGTTTTTCCTGTTAAAGGGTTTTTTGGGGAGTGTTTCCTTATCCGCTGAGAGGGTCCAAAGGACAGAGGGGTGTTGTATGTTGTAAAGCCCTGTGAGGCAAATTGTTATTTTTTGGTATTGGGCTTTATAAATAAAATTGAAATTGAAATCACTTGAGGTATGTTTGTAACAATGCTAATGGGAAATGACAAAGAAAAGATGGAGAGAGACAAGGTAGAAAGAATAATAAATAACGACATGCAATGATGATGTTGATGGAGGATGTGGGTGTTTTTAGTATTGTCAGTTTGTAAATTGACCATGTAAGGCTGCTGGCCAGCATGCCGGGGAGGTGGTGGGACCATAAAACAGGCTGGATTATTATCGCTTCACAGAAACGTTTCACCACAGCCACACTAATTTAGGCAACAAAATCACAGTCTCCCTCCAACTCTCTGTCAGATTTGGGTTTACCAACTGCTCAGTGCGAACAGAGACAGAACTGTCACCTACTTCTATGTGTCTTTATAAACCAAAACGTAACTTGAAATAATGTTTGCGTCTCCCCCACCATGGGTCTGATAATTCATTGAAAGAAATCTGACATGTGGTTTGGTGCTGCAGGAACATACTGTGCACAAAGAGCTCAAGAGGAGGAGTGGAAGAGTGCGGAGCTGCAGCCACTGCATCTGTCTGTTCTCTGGGATCAGTAAGAATATGCTGTAAAGCCCTGTGAGGCAAATTGTGATTTGTGATATTGGGCTTTATAAATAAAATTGATTGATTGATTGATTGAATATTCAAAGCATATTTAGAAGATAATTGCGCAATAAGCAAGCATTTTGGCTTGCACAATGCGACCAGATGTAGTAGAACATCCTGGTATTTTCAGTATGTCAAATGCAGTATGCTATGTACTGGGACATACTTAATCTTTTTCTGGCATTCTGAATGGTATGGTGGGTATACTTAAGTTTGTCACTTTTCCACTTGTCACTTGTAACGGCTCGCCCCGCTAAACAGGCTGAGAAAGGAAAGTCAGAGGCAGAAAAGGCTGCGACGAAAAAGGCTTTGGATAAAGCGAGAGGACAAACCAGACATCAACATCCGTGCAGCCTGAAAAGTGATGCAGAGGTTGCTGTCTTTCTGTTGGACAGGTAATTATTTGTTTGCTTCGGGGGGATTTGTTATTTTACTCGGCTCTCCTCTGCCCTGCTGACTGCAGGATGCGCGTTCAAGCTTGTGTGGGACCGTGGCTTTGGACGGAGCACTGACGGGAGGGGGAGGAGAGGGCGGAGCTTAGAGGAGGTGCCGCTTTCAAATCTTGCTAGCTCTCCAACATTACCAACTATGGCTTTAACTGACTGAATAGTTGCAGATAACTTTTTTGTCTATCAAAATATAGGTTAATTGGCTAATCTTTTTGTTCTAGTAAACAGTGCATACTTAAAACCTGTGTAGCATTACTATGTACAGCCTTATCTATGTCTTATTTAAATAACTAAAATTAAAACACTGCGGTTGTATGTCTTCACGCTCCAGTCAAGTTTCTCGTACAGTTTACATCCCTGTCTGTGAAAACATGGATGCTTCACACCCATTGTGCCCCCAACAACACAAAATATCTACGTATACAATCAACACAGTTTAAAGGTGGACACCCAAGATTAGTGTCACCAATTCAGTATCTGACCAAATGTCTCCACTGCTGTCCCCGAGATGTGACGTTGAATAATGGCCAGAAAAGTGTTTTATGCAAAACATTATGATGTCACAGTGAAACTGACCTTTGACCTTTTGGATATAATCTGTCACTACTTTGCTACTATTTTATCCACTTAGACATTTGTATGAAATTTTGTCACAATTAACATAAGAATTCTTATAGCCAAAAACATATTTTGTATTATCTTTGACCTTCAACCACAAAATTCTAATCAGTTTATTCTTCAGTCCAAGTGGACGTTTAAAGAAATTCCCTCAGGGTATTCTTGAGGCATCACATTCACAATCATGAGACAGATGAGGTCACATAGACTTGACCTTTGACCTATGACCATCAAAAGCTAATCAGGTTATCTTTGAGTCCAAGTGAATGTTTGTGCCAAAATTCCCTCGGGGTATTCTTGAGTACGTCCGGACAGACAACCCGAAAAACAATGCTTCCAGCCATGGCTATCACTGGTGTGGAAGCATGAAAAAAAAATACAGACACACTTTGTATGTTTGATTAAACAGAAGGACCTTTAATTGAACAATAATAAAGGCACAAGACAGAGGTCTCTTTGCTTTTTTTTTGGTTCCATGGCTGTAGCTTTTTTTGCCATGTGCCAGTTCTCCACATTTGTAGAAACTACAAATTCCTGAGCAAGCACGGGGCACTGCCTAGATCTATGCATCAGTCATAGGAAACAGAAAGTATCTGGCAAACAGTCCCTTAGGTCTGGCTTCACAGTAGGCCATGTACAGTCTACTGTTTCTCTTTATCTCATACTCTGCACACCACCTGCCATGCCATGTGTAGTATTTAGAATGGATTGGATAACATAAAATAATAATTTTCAACAACAACAAGGGAGCAATGCCTTGACTATAAACAATGTTAACCATTTAGAAATGCAATTAAATGACAGTGAACCATTCACAGCACAGGCAGCAAATCATACAAATAAAATTGTATAAAAATAATCTCTTAAATAAAACATAAAGCAAAAACAACACACAAAACAGGAATGTTTGATGTACATATATGCGCTGTCATGGTTGCTAACAATCGATCAACCTGAAAGCCCATGGACTTTATGTCCATCACCATAGGTACAATTCCACTTCCTCTAACTTGCCTTTGTGCCATGTCACATTTTTAGTCCCTTTTAGGGCAATGAAACAATATACTAGGACAATGGACCAAAACCATACTATATTGCTGAAAACCTGATAGCAGAGGACTAACATAAAATATTTTACGCATTACTTTTATTAAAACAGGATTTTGTGGTTTAGAAATTCCCTGACATAACAAGACATCACACAGTCTACATAATCCCAAACTGTCAAACATACAGTCCTGTTAGCCCCAACACAGTCTACACTAAACTAATTGAATGACAGTGAAAATAATACTCCATATCATGAATGCAGAACGATGCTAATGTATTTACTGTGGTTAGAATGGTTACAAATGCTACTGTATGTCCAACTTGGAATGAACTGAAATGGTCACTGAGAAAAAACTCTTAGAACTACTGAGGTCTAGTTCAGTGGCAGGCCATGACGGGATTTCAGCCTGCTTTAGTGCATATATTCCAGTTACTTACACAGTAAACAGAAATGTACAGACAACAGTCAGAAATAAAAGTGCTACAGTGACAACAATGATAAAGCATGATCAAAACTTCAAAGAAACATTCTAACATAAAGGTAGCAAGGAAACCTTTGTAAGTAATATTTCACTCAGGTAGTTTGCTTTCACGTTTTCAAACTAACTAATCTAAGATGAAGAAACCTTTGTCTAAGAATTTTCCATTTATTGTGTCGAAATTAAAATGCCTCTTTAGATTTATTTTCGAATGGTTCATGATTAGTGTCTGTTCTGCACAGGTTGCTAGTTTTCTCCATTTTGTGTTAAAGAGAAAAACTGACAGGACAACAGGGCATGCAATGTGTAAGACAGACAGTGTATAAGCACAGCAGGCAATGACAACAGGAAATGCGCTGAGAATTATGAATTTGAAGAGATAATTGCAGACTGAACCTATTTATAACTGGTATTAACATGTGTCTTTGGTGATCCAATCACAAGTGGACAGTGGTTAACACAAGTGTAAACTATCACCAAGACACATTGTGATATGATCACTAAAAACACTTGTGCATGCAGATACATTTGATAACATATATTTTGTAGTGTAAATGCCAATGCATCCTGAAGTGTCCCTGACAAGAACAATGTCATAAGTGCAGGACTTGGTGCTTGTTTTGAGTAGGTATCGCTGTGGCTGTAACAGTTCCATGACTCGCCCACCACACCTATGCGATCAGCCCCCTCCAATCATTGGTCCAGATGCAAAACCCTGAAGAAAATGGTAAGTTAGCATTTAGCTAGCAATGAAGTTTTAGGTTAAAAGAGAGAAGGTTAAGGTTAGGGGAAGGGTAATGGTAAGGGTTACATCTTGTTACCTATGAAGCTCAGTTCAGACCAAAGATTCGCGATGAGACAAAACCGTTTTAGAACGTTGCAGAGAAAAGTTCCGGTCTCAGCTCATCAAAAGCCGGCTGATAAGCCTCGTTTCCACCAAGCACTCCACTATGGTACAGTTCAGATTGGTGCTCTGTTTTTCTGTTTCCACTGTGAAAAGTTGTGGATGGTACCAATAGAACCTTCCTTACCGTCTCCATTTTTGGTAACCCCTCTGGTGGCGTACCTAGCACACAGATCTAGTACTAAAAGGCGGAGCTAGAAACACTGCAATCCACTGACTGGTTAATAGTGGATGGTTACTCTTGCTCAGGGCTATAAAATGAAAGGATGTTTTGCTGCCTCTTGCAGCAGCTGTAGACTGAGAAAACATAATAACTCATTGGGCTGACTGCCGACAACTTTTAAGGTGGAACATTTACTTGTAATGTTACTCAATGCATGAGCTGATGACGTGAGTCCATCAGCTTATGCTTAAAGCTTAAATTTCAATATGACAATTTTGACCATTCCATTAGTTTTTTTTGTCTCTCTTGGATGACTTACACATTTAGTAATGACTGTATCTCAAGTGATTAAAGATATATATTATTCTTACCAGATGATATATGAACTGCATATATTCTTATCCTCATTTGGAGGAAAAAAACATTGTGGAGTGATGTTTCTATGGCAACACTAAACCCCTGTGCTTGCCTAACTGTGCATTCACACCAAAAGCTTCATGAGCGCAAGCGGTCGCTCAGGTCGCTGGCATCGCGCTGCCTGGCAGCTCTGGCAGGGTTTGCAGAAGGCTGCCAAGGGGCGGGGCTTTCAAGCTGCGCTGCAGAAGATCTCTTTCTTTCTTTCTTTCACTGTCCCGCCTTGAGAATATTCACGGTCTGCAATTGGTTGCTGCTTCGCCGCCGGCGCTGCTCATTTGCATAAAGTTGAGCTTCTCTCAACTTCACAGTGACGCTCCGGTCGCTGGCATCGCGCTGCTCGCTGCCACCGACGCTCCAGACGCCCTTCGTAGCAAGCGTACATTGAAAATGAATGGCTGCCGGCCGCTTATGATGCTCATGACGCTTTTGGTGTGAATGCACAGTAAGAAGGACTAAATACACAAACCTGCTATTTTTAAATATCCCATCGAGAGACACTCTCACTGCAGTCTGTTCTATTTTGTTCTGAAAATGTTGGCATGCAACCTTGTTCTGTGGACAATAAAGGAGGTGCAGACCTCCCCCTGTGTCACCGTCCATTCATCCATCCATTTTCATCTGCTTATCCAGTGCCGGGTTGTAGGGGCATCAGGCCGAGCAAAGCACCCCAGACATCCCTCTCCCCGGCAACGCTTTCCAGCTCCTCCTGGGGGACCCCAAGGTGTTCCCAGGCCAGACGAGATACAGTCAGGTCCATAATTATTTGGACAATGATACAGTTGTCATCATTTTGGCTCCTTTACACCACTACAATGGGTTTTAAATGAAACAATGAATACCTGCTTAAAGTGCAGACTCTCAGCTTTCATTTAAGGCTTTTTTCAAAAATGTA